>NW_026599516.1:300000-525055 GCF_023634085.1 Falco cherrug | reverse complement strand
TCAGCCGTTCCCCATCTCTGCCCAGAAAGCAGGTACAACAAGTTTTGTGGTGCCTTTCAGCTGCCTACCGGGGTACTGTAAAAACTACCAACAGAACTCGTTTCTGGCACCTTTGCCGGTGGAGCTGTGCATGGGGTGTGTTTGGAACATTTTGTCAGCAGCCGAGTCCAAAACTCAGCGATTCCCCATCTCAGCCCAGAAAGCAGGTAGAAAAACTTTTGTGGTGCCTTTCAGCTGCCTACCGGGGTAGTGTAAAAGCTACCAACAGAAACTCGTTTCTGGCACCTTTGCCGGTTGAGGTGTGCATGGGGTGTGTTTGGAACATTTTGTTACCAGCCGAGTCCAAAATTCAGCTATTCCCCATCTCAGCCCAGAAAGCAGGTACAACAAGTTTTGTGGTGCCTTTCAGCTGCCTACCGGGGTAGTGTAAAAACTACCAACAGAACTCCTTTCTGGCACCTTCCCCGGTGGAGTTGTGCATGGGGTGTGTTTGGAACATTTTGTCACCAGCCGAGTCCAAAATTCAGCCGTTCCCCATCTCAGCCCAGAAAGCAGGTAGAACAAGTTTTGTGGTGCCTTTCAGCTGCCTACCGGGGTAGTGTAAAAACTACCAACAGAACTCGTTTCTGGCACCTTCCCCGGTGGAGTTGTGCATGGGGTGTGTTTGGAACATTTTGTCAGCAGCCGAGTCCAAAATTCAGCGATTCCCCATCTCAGCCCAGAAAGCAGGTAGAACAAGTTTTGTGGTGCCTTTCAGCTGCCTACCAGGGTACTGTAAAAACTACCAACAGAACTCGTTTCTGGCACCTTCCCCGGTGGAGTTGTGCATGGGGTGTGTTTGGAACATTTTGTCAGCAGCCGAGTCCAAAATTCAGCTGTTCCCCATCTCAGCCCAGAAAGCAGGTAGAACAAGTTTTGTGGTGCCTTTCAGCTGCCTACCGGGGTACTGTAAAAAACTACCAACAGAACTCGTTTCTGGCACCTTCCCCGGTGGAGTTGTGCATGGGGTGTGTTTGGAACATTTTGTCAGCAGCCGAGTCCAAAATTCAGCCGTTCCCCATCTCAGCCCAGAAAGCAGGTAGAACAAGTTTTGTGGTGCCTTTCAGCTGCCTACCGGGGTAGTGTAAAAACTACCAACAGAACTCGTTTCTGGCACCTTCCTCGGTGGAGTTGTGCATGGGGTGTGTTTGGAACATTTTGTTACCAGCCGAGTCCAAAATTCAGCCGTTCCCCATCTCAGCCCAGAAAGCAGGTAGAACAAGTTTTGTGGTGCCTTTCAGCTGCCTACCGGGGTAGTGTAAAAACTACCAATAGAACTCGTTTCTGGCACCTTCCCCGGTGGAGTTGTGCATGGGGTGTGTTTGGAACATTTTGTCACCAGCCGAGTCCAAAATTCAGCCGTTCCCCATCTCTGCCCAGAAAGCAGGTACAACAAGTTTTGTGGTGCCTTTCAGCTGCCTACCGGGGTAGTGTAAAAACTACCAAAAGAACTCGTTTCTGCCACCTTCCCCGGAGGAGTTGTGCATGGGGTCTGTTTGGAACATTTTGTTCACCAGCCGAGTCCAAAATTCAGTGATTCCCCATCTCAGCCCAGAAAGCAGGTAGAACAAGTTTTGTGGTGCCTTTCAGCTGCCTACCGGGGTACTGTAAAAACTACCAACAGAACTCGTTTCTGGCACCTTCCCCGGTGGAGTTGTGCATGGGGTGTGTTTGGAACATTTTGTCACCAGCCGAGTCCAAAATTCAGCGATTCTCCATCTCAGCCCAGAAAGCAGGTAGAACAAGTTTTGTGGTGCCTTTCAGCTGCCTACCAGGGTACTGTAAAAACTACCAACAGAACTCGTTTCTGGCACCTTCCCCGGTGGAGTTGTGCATGGGGTGTGTTTGGAACATTTTGTCAGCAGCCGAGTCCAAAACTCAGCTGTTCCCCATCTCAGCCCAGAAAGCAGGTAGCAAAACTTTTGTGGTGCCTTTCAGCTGCCTACCGGGGTAGTGTAAAAACTACCAACAGAACTCGTTTCTGGCACCTTCCCCGGTGGAGTTGTGCATGGGGTGTGTTTGGAACATTTTGTCAGCAGCCGAGTCCAAAATTCAGCTGTTCCCCATCTCAGCCCAGAAAGCAGGTAGAACAAGTTTTGTGGTGCCTTTCAGCTGCCTACCGGGGTACTGTAAAAACTACCAACAGAACTCGTTTCTGGCACCTTCCCCGGTGGAGTTGTGCATGGGGTGTGTTTGGAACATTTTGTCACCAGCCGAGTCCAAAATTCAGCGATTCCCCATCTCAGCCCAGAAAGCAGGTAGCAAAACTTTTGTGGTGCCTTTCAGCTGCCTACCGGGGTAGTGTAAAAACTACCAACAGAACTCGTTTCTGGCACCTTCCCCGGTGGAGGTGTGCATGGGGTGTGTTTGGAACATTTTTTCACCAGCCGAGTCCAAAATTCAGCCGTTCCCCATCTCAGCCCAGAAAGCAGGTACAACAAGTTTTGTGGTGCCTTTCAGCTGCCTACCGGGGTACTGTAAAAACTACCAACAGAACTCGTTTCTGGCACCTTCCTCGGTGGAGTTGTGCATGGGGCGTGTTTGGAACATTTTGTCACCAGCCGAGTCCAAAATTCAGCGATTCCCCATCTCAGCCCAGAAAGCAGGTACAACAAGTTTTGTGGTGCCTTTCAGCTGCCTACCGGGGTACTGTAAAAACTACCAACAGAACTCGTTTCTGGCACCTTTGCCGGTGGAGCTGTGCATGGGGTGTGTTTGGAACATTTTGTCAGCAGCCGAGTCCAAAACTCAGCTGTTCCCCATCTCAGCCCAGAAAGCAGGTAGAAAAACTTTTGTGGTGCCTTTCAGCTGCCTACCGGGGTAGTGTAAAAACTACCAACAGAACTCGTTTCTGGCACCTTTGCCGGTGGAGCTGTGCATGGGGTGTGTTTGGAACATTTTGTTACCAGCCGAGTCCAAAATTCAGCTATTCCCCATCTCAGCCCAGAAAGCAGGTAGAACAACTTTTGTGGTGCCTTTCAGCTGCCTACCGGGGTAGTGTAAAAACTACCAACAGAACTCCTTTCTGGCACCTTCCCCGGTGGAGTTGTGCATGGGGTGTGTTTGGAACATTTTGTCACCAGCCGAGTCCAAAATTCAGCCGTTCCCCATCTCAGCCCAGAAAGCAGGTAGAACAAGTTTTGTGGTGCCTTTCAGCTGCCTACCGGGGTAGTGTAAAAACTACCAACAGAACTCGTTTCTGGCACCTTCCCCGGTGGAGTTGTGCATGGGGTGTGTTTGGAACATTTTGTCACCAGCCGAGTCCAAAATTCAGCGATTCTCCATCTCAGCCCAGAAAGCAGGTAGAACAAGTTTTGTGGTGCCTTTCAGCTGCCTACCGGGGTACTGTAAAAACTACCAACAGAACTCGTTTCTGGCACCTTCCCCGGTGGAGGTGTGCATGGGGTGTGTTTGGAACTTTTTGTCAGCAGCCGAGTCCAAAACCCAGCTGTTCCCCATCTCAGCCCAGAAAGCAGGTAGCAAAACTTTTGTGGTGCCTTTCAGCTGCCTACCGGGGTAGTGTAAAAACTACCAACAGAACTCGTTTCGGGCACCTTCCCCGGTGGAGCTGTGCATGGGGTGTGTTTGGAACATTTTGTTACCAGCCGAGTCCAAAATTCAGCCGTTCCCCATCTCAGCCCAGAAAGCAGGTAGAACAAGTTTTGTGGTGCCTTTCAGCTGCCTACCGGGGTACTGTAAAAACTACCAACAGAACTCGTTTCTGGCACCTTCCCCGGTGGAGTTGTGCATGGGGTGTGTTTGGAACATTTTGTCACCAGCCGAGTCCAAAATTCCGCCGTTCCCCATCTCTGCCCAGAAAGCAGGTACAACAAGTTTTGTGGTGCCTTTCAGCTGCCTACCGGGGTAGTGTAAAAACTACCAACAGAACTCGTTTCTGGCACCTTCCCCGGTGGAGTTGTGCATGGGGTGTGTTTGGAACATTTTGTCACCAGCCGAGTCCAAAATTCAGCTATTCTCCATCTCAGCCCAGAAAGCAGGTAGAACAAGTTTTGTGGTGCCTTTCTCTTGCCTACCGGGGTAGTGTAAAAACTACCAACAGAACTCGTTTCTGGCACCTTTGCCGGTGGAGCTGTGCATGGGGTGTGTTTGGAACATTTTGTCACCAGCCGAGTCCAAAATTCAGCGATTCCCCATCTCAGCCCAGAAAGCAGGTAGAACAAGTTTTGTGGTGCCTTTCAGCTGCCTACCGGGGTAGTGTAAAAACTACCAACAGAACTCGTTTCTGGCACCTTCCCCGGTGGAGTTGTGCATGGGGTGTGTTTGGAATATTTTGTCACCAGCCGAGTCCAAAATTCAGCGATTCCCCATCTCAGCCCAGAAAGCAGGTAGCAAAACTTTTGTGGTGCCTTTCAGCTGCCTACCGGGGTAGTGTAAAAACTACCAACAGAACTCGTTTCTGGCACCTTCCCCGGTGGAGGTGTGCATGGGGTGTGTTTGGAACATTTTTTCACCAGCCGAGTCCAAAATTCAGCTATTCCCCATCTCAGCCCAGAAAGCAGGTACAACAAGTTTTGTGGTGCCTTTCAGCTCCCTACCGGGGTAGTGTAAAAACTACCAACAGAACTCGTTTCTGGCACCTTCCTCAGTGGAGTTGTGCATGGGGCGTGTTTGGAACATTTTGTCACCAGCCGAGTCCAAAATTCAGCTGTTCCCCATCTAAGCCCAGAAAGCAGGTACAACAAGTTTTGTGGTGCCTTTCAGCTGCCTACCGGGGTACTGTGAAAAACTACCAACAGAACTCGTTTCTGGCACCTTTGCCGGTGGAGGTGTGCATGGGGTGTGTTTGGAACATTTTGTCAGCAGCCGAGTCCAAAATTCAGCTGTTCCCCATCTCAGCCCAGAAAGCAGGTAGAACAAGTTTTGTGGTGCCTTTCTCTTGCCTACCGGGGTACTGTAAAAACTACCAACAGAACTCGTTTCTGGCACCTTCCCCGGAGGAGTTGTGCATGGGGTGTGTTTGGAACATTTTGTTACCAGACGAGTCCAAAATTCAGCTATTCCCCATCTCAGCCCAGAAAGCAGGTACAACAAGTTTTGTGGTGCCTTTCAGCTGCCTACCGGGGTAGTGTAAAAACTACCAACAGAACTCGTTTCTGGCACCTTCCCCGGTGGAGTTGTGCATGGGGTGTGTTTGGAACATTTTTTCACCAGCCGAGTCCAAAATTCAGCCGTTCCCCATCTCAGCCCAGAAAGCAGGTACAACAAGTTTTGTGGTGCCTTTCAGCTGCCTACCGGGGTACTGTAAAAACTACCAACAGAACTCGTTTCTGGCACCTTTGCCGGTGGAGCTGTGCATGGGGTGTGTTTGGAACATTTTGTCACCAGCCGAGTCCAAAATTCAGCGATTCCCCATCTCTGCCCAGAAAGCAGGTACAACAAGTTTTGTGGTGCCTTTCAGCTGCCTACCGGGGTAGTGTAAAAACTACCAACAGAACTCGTTTCTGGCACCTTTGCCGGTGGAGCTGTGCATGGGGTGTGTTTGGAACATTTTGTCACCAGCCGAGTCCAAAATTCCGCCGTTCCCCATCTCTGCCCAGAAAGCAGGTACAACAAGTTTTGTGGTGCCTTTCAGCTGCCTACCGGGGTAGTGTAAAAACTACCAACAGAACTCGTTTCTGGCACCTTCCCCGGTGGAGTTGTGCATGGGGTGTGTTTGGAACATTTTGTCACCAGCCGAGTCCAAAATTCAGCTATTCTCCATCTCAGCCCAGAAAGCAGGTAGAACAAGTTTTGTGGTGCCTTTCAGCTGCCTACCGGGGTAGTGTAAAAACTACCAACAGAACTCGTTTCTGGCACCTTTGCCGGTGGAGCTGTGCATGGGGTGTGTTTGGAACATTTTGTCACCAGCCGAGTCCAAAATTCAGCGATTCCCCATCTCAGCCCAGAAAGCAGGTAGAACAAGTTTTGTGGTGCCTTTCAGCTGCCTACCGGGGTAGTGTAAAAACTACCAACAGAACTCGTTTCTGGCACCTTCCCCGGTGGAGTTGTGCATGGGGTGTGTTTGGAATATTTTGTCACCAGCCGAGTCCAAAATTCAGCGATTCCCCATCTCAGCCCAGAAAGCAGGTAGCAAAACTTTTGTGGTGCCTTTCAGCTGCCTACCGGGGTAGTGTAAAAACTACCAACAGAACTCGTTTCTGGCACCTTCCCCGGTGGAGGTGTGCATGGGGTGTGTTTGGAACATTTTTTCACCAGCCGAGTCCAAAATTCAGCTATTCCCCATCTCAGCCCAGAAAGCAGGTACAACAAGTTTTGTGGTGCCTTTCAGCTGCCTACCGGGGTAGTGTAAAAACTACCAACAGAACTCGTTTCTGGCACCTTCCTCGGTGGAGTTGTGCATGGGGCGTGTTTGGAACATTTTGTCACCAGCCGAGTCCAAAATTCAGCTGTTCCCCATCTAAGCCCAGAAAGCAGGTACAACAAGTTTTGTGGTGCCTTTCAGCTGCCTACCGGGGTACTGTAAAAACTACCAACAGAACTCGTTTCTGGCACCTTTGCCGGTGGAGGTGTGCATGGGGTGTGTTTGGAACATTTTGTCAGCAGCCGAGTCCAAAACTCAGCTGTTCCCCATCTCAGCCCAGAAAGCAGGTAGAACAAGTTTTGTGGTGCCTTTCTCTTGCCTACCGGGGTACTGTAAAAACTACCAACAGAACTCGTTTCTGGCACCTTCCCCGGAGGAGTTGTGCATGGGGTGTGTTTGGAACATTTTGTTACCAGACGAGTCCAAAATTCAGCTATTCCCCATCTCAGCCCAGAAAGCAGGTACAACAAGTTTTGTGGTGCCTTTCAGCTGCCTACCGGGGTAGTGTAAAAACTACCAACAGAACTCGTTTCTGGCACCTTCCCCGGTGGAGTTGTGCATGGGGTGTGTTTGGAACATTTTTTCACCAGCCGAGTCCAAAATTCAGCCGTTCCCCATCTCAGCCCAGAAAGCAGGAAGAACAAGTTTTGTGGTGCCTTTCTCTTGCCTACCGGGGTACTGTAAAAACTACCAACAGAACTCGTTTCTGGCACCTTTGCCGGTGGAGCTGTGCATGGGGTGTGTTTGGAACATTTTGTCACCAGCCGAGTCCAAAATTCAGCGATTCCCCATCTCTGCCCAGAAAGCAGGTACAACAAGTTTTGTGGTGCCTTTCAGCTGCCTACCGGGGTAGTGTAAAAACTACCAACAGAACTCGTTTCTGGCACCTTTGCCGGTGGAGCTGTGCATGGGGTGTGTTTGGAACATTTTGTCACCAGCCGAGTCCAAAATTCAGTTGTTCCCCATCTCAGCCCAGAAAGCAGGTAGAACAAGTTTTGTGGTGCCTTTCAGCTGCCTACCGGGGTAGTGTAAAAACTACCAACAGAACTCGTTTCTCGCACCTTTGCCGGTGGAGCTGTGCATGGGGTGTGTTTGGAACATTTTGTCACCAGCCGAGTCCAAAATTCAGCCGTTCCCCATCTCAGCCCAGAAAGCAGGTACAACAAGTTTTGTGGTGCCTTTCAGCTGCCTACCGGGGTAGTGTAAAAACTACCAACAGAACTCGTTTCTGGCACCTTCCCCGGTGGAGTTGTGCATGGGGTGTGTTTGGAACATTTTGTCAGCAGCCGAGTCCAAAATTCAGCTATTCTCCATCTCAGCCCAGAAAGCAGGTAGAACAAGTTTTGTAGTGCCTTTCTCTTGCCTACCGGGGTAGTGTAAAAACTACCAACAGAACTCGTTTCTGGCACCTTTGCCGGTGGAGCTGTGCATGGGGTGTGTTTGGAATATTGTCAGCAGACGAGTCCAAAATTCAGCGATTCCCCATCTCAGCCCAGAAAGCAGGTAGAACAAGTTTTGTGGTGCCTTTCAGCTGCCTACCGGGGTAGTGTAAAAACTACCAACAGAACTCGTTTCTGGCACCTTCCCCGGTGGAGCTGTGCATGGGGTGTGTTTGGAACATTTTGTCACCAGCCGAGTCCAAAATTCAGCTGTTCCCCATCTCAGCCCAGAAAGCAGGTAGAACAAGTTTTGTGGTGCCTTTCAGCTGCCTACCGGGGTAGTGTAAAAACTACCAACAGAACTCCTTTCTGGCACCTTCCCCGGTGGAGTTGTGCATGGGGTGTGTTTGGAATATTTTGTCACCAGCCGAGTCCAAAATTCAGCGATTCCCCATCTCAGCCCAGAAAGCAGGTAGCAAAACTTTTGTGGTGCCTTTCAGCTGCCTACCGGGGTAGTGTAAAAACTACCAACAGAACTCGTTTCTGGCACCTTCCCCGGTGGAGGTGTGCATGGGGTGTGTTTGGAACATTTTTTCACCAGCCGAGTCCAAAATTCAGCCGTTCCCCATCTCAGCCCAGAAAGCAGGTAGAACAAGTGTTGTGGTGCCTTTCAGCTGCCTACAGGGGTAGTGTAAAAACTACCAACAGAACTCGTTTCTGGCGCCTTCCTCGGTGGAGTTGTGCATGGGGCGTGTTTGGAACATTTTGTCACCAGCCGAGTCCAAAATTCAGCTGTTCCCCATCTCAGCCCAGAAAGCAGGTAGAACAAGTTTTGTGGTGCCTTTCAGCTGCCTACCGGGGTACTGTAAAAACTACCAACAGAACTCGTTTCTGGCACCTTTGCCGGTGGAGCTGTGCATGGGGTGTGTTTGGAACATTTTGTCAGCAGCCGAGTCCAAAATTCAGCTATTCCCCATCTCAGCCCAGAAAGCAGGTACAACAAGTTTTGTGGTGCCTTTCAGCTGCCTACTGGGGTAGTGTAAAAACTACCAACAGAACTCGTTTCTGGCGCCTTCCCCGGTGGAGGTGTGCATGGGGTGTGTTTGGAACATTTTGTCACCAGCCGAGTCCAAAATTCAGCTGTTCCCCATCTAAGCCCAGAAAGCAGGTAGAACAAGTTTTGTAATGCCTTTCAGCTGCCTACCGGGGTAGTGTAAAAACTACCAACAGAACTCGTTTCTGGCACCTTCCCCGGTGGAGTTGTGCATGGGGTGTGTTTGGAACATTTTGTTACCAGCCGAGTCCAAAATTCAGCCGTTCCCCATCTCAGCCCAGAAAGCAGGTAGAACAAGTTTTGTGGTGCCTTTCAGCTGCCTACCGGGGTAGTGTAAAAACTACCAACAGAACTCGTTTCTGGCCCCTTCCTCGGTGGATTTGTGCATGGGGTGTGTTTGGAACATTTTGTCACCAGCCGAGTCCAAAATTCAGCGATTCCCCATCTCAGCCCAGAAAGCAGGTAGAAAAAGTTTTGTGGTGCCTTTCAGGTGCCTACCGGGGTAGTGTAAAAACTACCAACAGAACTCGTTTCTGGCACCTTCCCCGGTGGAGGTGTGCATGGGGTGTGTTTGGAACATTTTGTCACCAGCCGAGTCCAAAATTCAGCGATTCCCCATCTCAGCCCAGAAAGCAGGTAGAACAAGTTTTGTGGTGCCTTTCAGCTGCCTACCGGGGTAGTGTAAAAACTACCAACAGAACTCGTTTCTGGCACCTTCCCCGGTGGAGTTGTGCATGGGGTGTGTTTGGATCATTTTGTCACCAGCCGAGTCCAAAATTCAGCGATTCCCCATCTCAGCCCAGAAAGCAGGTAGAACAAGTTTTGTGGTGCCTTTCAGCTGCCTACCAGGGTAGTGTAAAAACTACCAACAGAACTCGTTTCTGGCACCTTCCCCGGTGGAGTTGTGCATGGGGTGTGTTTGGAACATTTTGTCACCAGCCGAGTCCAAAATTCAGCGATTCCCCATCTCAGCCCAGAAAGCAGGTAGAACAAGTTTTGTGGTGCCTTTCAGCTGCCTACCGGGGTAGTGTAAAAACTACCAACAGAACTCGTTTCTGGCACCTTCCCCGGTGGAGTTGTGCATGGGGTGTGTTTGGAACATTTTGTCACCAGCCGAGTCCAAAATTCAGCGATTCCCCATCTCAGCCCAGAAAGCAGGTAGAACAAGTTTTGTGGTGCCTTTCAGCTGCCTACCGGGGTACTGTAAAAACTACCAACAGAACTCGTTTCTGGCACCTTCCCCGGTGGAGTTGTGCATGGGGTGTGTTTGGAACATTTTGTCACCAGCCGAGTCCAAAATTCAGCGATTCCCCATCTCAGCCCAGAAAGCAGGTAGAACAAGTTTTGTGGTGCCTTTCAGCTGCCTACCGGGGTAGTGTAAAAACTACCAACGGAACTCGTTTCTGGCACCTTCCCCGGTGGAGTTGTGCATGGGGTGTGTTTGGAACATTTTGTCACCAGCCGAGTCCAAAATTCAGCGATTCCCCATCTCAGCCCAGAAAGCAGGTAGAACAAGTTTTGTGGTGCCTTTCTCTTGCCTACCGGGGTACTGTAAAAACTACCAACAGAACTCGTTTCTGGCACCTTCCCCGGTGGAGTTGTGCATGGGGTGTGTTTGGAACATTTTGTCACCAGCCGAGTCCAAAATTCAGCCGTTCCCCATCTCAGCCCAGAAAGAAGGTAGAACAAGTCTTGTGGTGCCTTTCAGCTGCCTACCAGGGTACTGTAAAAACTACCAACAGAACTCGTTTCTCGCACCTTCCCCGGTGGAGTTGTGCATGGGGTGTGTTTGGAACATTTTGTCAGCAGCCGAGTCCAAACATCAGCTGTTCCCCATCTCAGCCCAGAAAGCAGGTAGCAAAACTTTTGTGGTGCCTTTCAGCTGCCTACCGGGGTAGTGTAAAAACTACCAACAGAACTCGTTTCTGGCACCTTCCCCGGTGGAGCTGTGCATGGGGTGTGTTTGGAACATTTTTTCACCAGCCGAGTCCAAAATTCAGCTATTCCCCATCTCAGCCCAGAAAGCAGGTAGAACAAGTTTTGTGGTGCCTTTCAGCTGCCTACCGGGGTACTGTAAAAACTACCAACAGACCTCGGTTCTGGCACCTTCCCCGGTGGAGTTGTGCATGGGGTGTGTTTGGAACATTTTGTCACCAGCCGAGTCCAAAATTCAGCGATTCCCCATCTAAGCCCAGAAAGCAGGTAGAACAAGTTTTGTGGTGCCTTTCAGCTGCCTACCGGGGTAGTGTAAAAACTACCAAGAGAACTCGTTTCTGGCACCTTTCCCGGTGGAGTTGTGCATGGGGTGTGTTTGGAACATTTTTTCACCAGCCGAGTCCAAAATTCAGCGATTCTCCATCTCAGCCCAGAAAGCAGGTAGAACAAGTCTTGTGGTGCCTTTCAGCTGCCTACCAGGGTACTGTAAAAACTACCAACAGAACTCGTTTCTGGCACCTTCCCCGGAGGAGTTGTGCATGGGGTGTGTTTGGAACATTTTGTCAGCAGCCGAGTCCAAAATTCAGCCGTTCCCAATCTCAGCCCAGAAAGCAGGTAGAACAAGTTTTGTGGTGCCTTTCAGCTGCCTACCGGGGTACTGTAAAAACTACCAACAGAACTCCTTTCTGGCACCTTCCCCGGTGGAGTTGTGCATGGGGTGTGTTTGGAACATTTTGTCAGCAGCCGAGTCCAAAATTCAGCGATTCCCCATCTCAGCCCAGAAAGCAGGTAGAACAAGTTTTGTGGTGCCTTTCAGCTGCCTACCGGGGTACTGTAAAAACTACCAACAGAACTCGTTTCTGGCACCTTCCCCGGTGGAGTTGTGCATGGGGTGTGTTTGGAACATTTTGTCACCAGCCGAGTCCAAAATTCAGCTATTCTCCATCTCAGCCCAGAAAGCAGGTAGAACAAGTTTTGTGGTGCCTTTCTCTTGCCTACCGGGGTAGTGTAAAAACTACCAACAGAACTCGTTTCTGGCACCTTTGCCGGTGGAGCTGTGCATGGGGTGTGTTTGGAACATTTTGTCACCAGCCGAGTCCAAAATTCAGCGATTCCCCATCTCAGCCCAGAAAGCAGGTAGAACAAGTTTTGTGGTGCCTTTCAGCTGCCTACCGGGGTAGTGTAAAAACTACCAACAGAACTCGTTTCTGGCACCTTCCCCGGTGGAGTTGTGCATGGGGTGTGTTTGGAATATTTTGTCACCAGCCGAGTCCAAAATTCAGCGATTCCCCATCTCAGCCCAGAAAGCAGGTAGCAAAACTTTTGTGGTGCCTTTCAGCTGCCTACCGGGGTAGTGTAAAAACTACCAACAGAACTCGTTTCTGGCACCTTCCCCGGTGGAGCTGTGCATGGGGTGTGTTTGGAACATTTTTTCACCAGCCGAGTCCAAAATTCAGCTGTTCCCCATCTCAGCCCAGAAAGCAGGTAGAACAAGTTTTGTGGTGCCTTTCAGCTGCCTACCGGGGTAGTGTAAAAACTACCAACAGAACTCGTTTCTGGCACCTTCCTCGGTGGAGTTGTGCATGGGGCGTGTTTGGAACATTTTGTCACCAGCCGAGTCCAAAATTCAGCTGTTCCCCATCTAAGCCCAGAAAGCAGGTACAACAAGTTTTGTGGTGCCTTTCAGCTGCCTACCGGGGTACTGTAAAAACTACCAACAGAACTCGTTTCTGGCACCTTTGCCGGTGGAGGTGTGCATGGGGTGTGTTTGGAACATTTTGTCAGCAGCCGAGTCCAAAACTCAGCTGTTCCCCATCTCAGCCCAGAAAGCAGGTAGAACAAGTTTTGTGGTGCCTTTCTCTTGCCTACCGGGGTACTGTAAAAACTACCAACAGAACTCGTTTCTGGCACCTTCCCCGGAGGAGTTGTGCATGGGGTGTGTTTGGAACATTTTGTTACCAGACGAGTCCAAAATTCAGCTATTCCCCATCTCAGCCCAGAAAGCAGGTACAACAAGTTTTGTGGTGCCTTTCAGCTGCCTACCGGGGTAGTGTAAAAACTACCAACAGAACTCGTTTCTGGCACCTTCCCCGGTGGAGTTGTGCATGGGGTGTGTTTGGAACATTTTTTCACCAGCCGAGTCCAAAATTCAGCCGTTCCCCATCTCAGCCCAGAAAGCAGGAAGAACAAGTTTTGTGGTGCCTTTCTCTTGCCTACCGGGGTACTGTAAAAACTACCAACAGAACTCGTTTCTGGCACCTTTGCGGGTGGAGCTGTGCATGGGGTGTGTTTGGAACATTTTTTCACCAGCCGAGTCCAAAATTCAGCCGTTCCCCATCTCAGCCCAGAAAGCAGGTAGAACAAGTGTTGTGGTGCCTTTCAGCTGCCTACAGGGGTAGTGTAAAAACTACCAACAGAACTCGTTTCTGGCGCCTTCCTCGGTGGAGTTGTGCATGGGGCGTGTTTGGAACATTTTGTCAGCAGCCGAGTCCAAAATTCAGCTGTTCCCCATCTCAGCCCAGAAAGCAGGTAGAACAAGTTTTGTGGTGCCTTTCAGCTGCCTACCGGGGTACTGTAAAAACTACCAACAGAACTCGTTTCTGGCACCTTTGCCGGTGGAGCTGTGCATGGGGTGTGTTTGGAACATTTTGTCAGCAGCCGAGTCCAAAATTCAGCTATTCCCCATCTCAGCCCAGAAAGCAGGTACAACAAGTTTTGTGGTGCCTTTCAGCTGCCTACTGGGGTAGTGTAAAAACTACCAACAGAACTCGTTTCTGGCGCCTTCCCCGGTGGAGGTGTGCATGGGGTGTGTTTGGAACATTTTGTCACCAGCCGAGTCCAAAATTCAGCTGTTCCCCATCTAAGCCCAGAAAGCAGGTAGAACAAGTTTTGTAATGCCTTTCAGCTGCCTACCGGGGTAGTGTAAAAACTACCAACAGAACTCGTTTCTGGCACCTTCCCCGGTGGAGTTGTGCATGGGGTGTGTTTGGAACATTTTGTTACCAGCCGAGTCCAAAATTCAGCCGTTCCCCATCTCAGCCCAGAAAGCAGGTAGAACAAGTTTTGTGGTGCCTTTCAGCTGCCTACCGGGGTAGTGTAAAAACTACCAACAGAACTCGTTTCTGGCCCCTTCCTCGGTGGATTTGTGCATGGGGTGTGTTTGGAACATTTTGTTGCCAGCCGAGTCCAAAATTCAGCCGTTCCCCATCTCAGCCCAGAAAGCAGGTACAACAAGTTTTGTGGTGCCTTTCAGCTGCCTACCGGGGTAGTGTAAAAACTACCAAAAGAACTCGTTTCTGGCCCCTTCCTCGGTTGAGGTGTGCATGGGGTGTGTTTGGAACATTTTGTCACCAGCCGAGTCCAAAATTCAGCCGTTCCCCATCTCAGCCCAGAAAGCAGGTAGAACAAGTTTTGTGGTGCCTTTCAGCTGCCTACCGGGGTACTGTAAAAACTACCAACAGAACTCGTTTCTGGCACCTTCCCCGGTGGAGTTGTGCATGGGGTGTGTTTGGAACATTTTGTCACCAGCCGAGTCCAAAACTCAGCTGTTCCCCATCTCAGCCCAGAAAGCAGGCAGCAAGACTTTTGTGGTGCCTTTCAGCTGCCTACCGGGGTACTGTAAAAACTACCAACAGAACTCGTTTCTGGCACCTTCCCCGGTGGAGCTGTGCATGGGGTGTGTTTGGAACATTTTGTCACCAGCCGAGTCCAAAATTCAGCGATTCCCCATCTCAGCCCAGAAAGCAGGTAGAACAAGTTTTGTGGTGCCTTTCAGCTGCCTACCGGGGTAGTGTAAAAACTACCAACAGAACTCGTTTCTGGCACCTTCCCCGGTGGAGTTGTGCATGGGGTGTGTTTGGAACATTTTGTCACCAGCCGAGTCCAAAATTCAGCGATTCTCCATCTCAGCCCAGAAAGCAGGTACAACAAGTTTTGTGGTGCCTTTCAGCTGCCTACCGGGGTAGTGTAAAAACTACCAACAGAACTCGTTTCTGGCACCTTCCCCGGTGGAGTTGTGCATGGGATGTGTTTGGAACATTTTGTCAGCAGCCGAGTCCAAAATTCAGCTGTTCCCCATCTCAGCCCAGAAAGCAGGTAGCAAGACTTTTGTGGTGCCTTTCAGCTGCCTACCGGGGTAGTGTAAAAACTACCAACAGAACTCGTTTCTGGCACCTTTGCCGGTGGAGTTGTGCATGGGGTGTGTTTGGAACATTTTGTCACCAGCCGAGTCCAAAATTCAGCGATTCTCCTCTCAGCCCAGAAAGCAGGTAGAACAAGTTTTGTGGTGCCTTTCAGCTGCCTACCGGGGTAGTGTAAAAACTACCAACAGACCTCGTTTCTGGCACCTTCCCCGGTGGAGTTGTGCATGGGGTGTGTTTGGAACATTTTGTCACCAGCCGAGTCCAAAATTCAGCGATTCTCCATCTCAGCCCAGAAAGCAGGTACAACAAGTTTTGTGGTGCCTTTCAGCTGCCTACCGGGGTAGTGTAAAAACTACCAACAGAACTCGTTTCTGGCACCTTCCCCGGTGGAGTTGTGCATGGGGTGTGTTTGGAACATTTTGTTACCAGCCGAGTCCAAAATTCAGCTGTTCCCCATCTCAGCCCAGAAAGCAGGTAGCAAGACTTTTGTGGTGCCTTTCACCTGCCTACCGGGGTAGTGTAAAAACTACCAACAGAACTCGTTTCTGGCACCTTTGCCGGTGGAGTTGTGCATGGGGTGTGTTTGGAACATTTTGTCACCAGCCGAGTCCAAAATTCAGCGATTCTCCTCTCAGCCCAGAAAGCAGGTAGAACAAGTTTTGTGGTGCCTTTCAGCTGCCTACCGGGGTACTGTAAAAACTACCAACAGACCTCGTTTCTGGCACCTTCCCCGGTGGAGTTGTGCATGGGGTGTGTTTGGAACATTTTGTCACCAGCCGAGTCCAAAATTCAGCGATTCCCCATCTAAGCCCAGAAAGCAGGTAGAACAAGTTTTGTGGTGCCTTTCAGCTGCCTACCGGGGTAGTGTAAAAACTACCAACAGAACTCCTTTCTCGCACCTTCCCCGGTGGAGTTGTGCATGGGGTGTGTTTGGAACATTTTGTCACCAGCCGAGTCCAAAATTCAGCGATTCTCCATCTCAGCCCAGAAAGCAGGTAGAACAAGTCTTGTGGTGCCTTTCAGCTGCCTACCAGGGTACTGTAAAAACTACCAACAGAACTCCTTTCTCGCACCTTCCCCGGAGGAGGTGTGCATGGGGTGTGTTTGGAACATTTTGTCACCAGCCGAGTCCAAAATTCAGCCGTTCCCCATCTCAGCCCAGAAAGCAGGTACAACAAGTTTTGTGGTGCCTTTCAGCTGCCTACCAGGGTACTGTAAAAACTACCAACAGAACTCGTTTCTCGCACCTTCCCCGGTGGAGTTGTGCATGGGGTGTGTTTGGAACATTTTGTCAGCAGCCGAGTCCAAAATTCAGCGATTCCCCATCTCAGCCCAGAAAGCAGGTAGAACAAGTTTTGTGGTGCCTTTCAGCTGCCTACCGGGGTAGTGTAAAAACTACCAACAGAACTCGTTTCTGGCCCCTTCCTCGGTTGAGGTGTGCATGGGGTGTGTTTGGAACATTTTGTTACCAGCCGAGTCCAAAATTCAGCCGTTCCCCATCTCAGCCCAGAAAGCAGGTAGAACAAGTTTTGTGGTGCCTTTCAGCTGCCTACCGGGGTAGTGTAAAAACTACCAACAGAACTCGTTTCTGGCACCTTCCCCGGTGGAGTTGTGCATGGGGTGTGTTTGGAACATTTTGTCAGCAGCCGAGTCCAAAATTCAGCGATTCCCCATCTCAGCCCAGAAAGCAGGTAGAACAAGTTTTGTGGTGCCTTTCAGCTGCCTACCGGGGTAGTGTAAAAACTACCAACGGAACTCGTTTCTGGCACCTTCCCCGGTGGAGTTGTGCATGGGGTGTGTTTGGAACATTTTGTCAGCAGCCGAGTCCAAAATTCAGCGATTCCCCATCTCAGCCCAGAAAGCAGGTAGAACAAGTTTTGTGGTGCCTTTCAGCTGCCTACCGGGGTAGTGTAAAAACTACCAACAGAACTCGTTTCTGGCACCTTCCCCGGTGGAGTTGTGCATGGGGTGTGTTTGGAACATTTTGTCACCAGCCGAGTCCAAAACTCAGCTGTTCCCCATCTCAGCCCAGAAAGCAGGTAGCAAGACTTTTGTGGTGCCTTTCAGCTGCCTACCGGGGTAGTGTAAAAACTACCAACAGAACTCCTTTCTGGCACCTTCCCCGGAGGAGTTGTGCATGGGGTGTGTTTGGAACATTTTGTCACCAGCCGAGTCCAAAATTCAGCCGTTCCTCATCTCAGCCCAGAAAGCAGGTACAACAAGTTTTGTGGCGCCTTTCAGCTGCCTACCGGGGTAGTGTAAAAACTACCAAAAGAACTCGTTTCTGGCCCCTTCCTCGGTGGAGTTGTGCATGGGGTGTGTTTGGAACATTTTGTCACCAGCCGAGTCCAAAATTCAGCCGTTCCCCATCTCAGCCCAGAAAGCAGGTACAACAAGTTTTGTGGTGCCTTTCAGCTGCCTACCGGGGTAGTGTAAAAACTACCAGCAGAACTCGTTTCTGGCACCTTCCCCGGTGGAGTTGTGCATGGGGTGTGTTTGGAACATTTTGTCACCAGCCGAGTCCAAAACTCAGCTGTTCCCCATCTCAGCCCAGAAAGCAGGTATCAAGACTTTTGTGGTGCCTTTCAGCTGCCTACCGGGGTAGTGTAAAAACTACCAACAGAACTCGTTTCTGGCACCTTCCCCGGTGGAGCTGTGCATGGGGTGTGTTTGGAACATTTTGTCACCAGCCGAGTCCAAAATTCAGCGATTCCCCATCTCAGCCCAGAAAGCAGGTAGAACAAGTTTTGTGGTGCCTTTCAGCTGCCTACCGGGGTACTGTAAAAACTACCAACAGAACTCGTTTCTGGCACCTTCCCCGGTGGAGTTGTGCATGGGGTGTGTTTGGAACATTTTGTCAGCAGCCGAGTCCAAAATTCAGCTATTCTCCATCTCAGCCCAGAAAGCAGGTAGAACAAGTTTTGTAGTGCCTTTCTCTTGCCTACCGGGGTAGTGTAAAAACTACCAACAGAACTCGTTTCTGGCACCTTTGCCGGTGGAGCTGTGCATGGGGTGTGTTTGGAATATTGTCAGCAGACGAGTCCAAAATTCAGCGATTCCCCATCTCAGCCCAGAAAGCAGGTAGAACAAGTTTTGTGGTGCCTTTCAGCTGCCTACCGGGGTAGTGTAAAAACTACCAACAGAACTCGTTTCTGGCACCTTCCCCGGTGGAGCTGTGCATGGGGTGTGTTTGGAACATTTTGTCAGCAGCCGAGTCCAAAATTCAGCTGTTCCCCATCTCAGCCCAGAAAGCAGGTAGAACAAGTTTTGTGGTGCCTTTCAGCTGCCTACCGGGGTAGTGTAAAAACTACCAACAGAACTCCTTTCTGGCACCTTCCCCGGTGGAGTTGTGCATGGGGTGTGTTTGGAATATTTTGTCACCAGCCGAGTCCAAAATTCAGCGATTCCCCATCTCAGCCCAGAAAGCAGGTAGCAAAACTTTTGTGGTGCCTTTCAGCTGCCTACCGGCGTAGTGTAAAAACTACCAACAGAACTCGTTTCTGGCACCTTCCCCGGTGGAGGTGTGCATGGGGTGTGTTTGGAACATTTTGTCAGCAGCCGAGTCCAAAATTCAGCCGTTCCCCATCTCAGCCCAGAAAGCAGGTAGAACAAGTTTTGTGGTGCCTTTCAGCTGCGTACAGGGGTAGTGTAAAAACTACCAACAGAACTCGTTTCTGGCACCTTCCTCGGTGGAGTTGTGCATGGGGTGTGTTTGGAACATTTTGTCACCAGCCGAGTCCAAAATTCAGCTGTTCCCCATCTAAGCCCAGAAAGCAGGTACAACAAGTTTTGTGGTGCCTTTCAGCTGCCTACCGGGGTACTGTAAAAACTACCAACAGAACTCGTTTCTGGCACCTTTGCCGGTGGAGCTGTGCATGGGGTGTGTTTGGAACATTTTGTCAGCAGCCGAGTCCAAAATTCAGCTATTCCCCATCTCAGCCCAGAAAGCAGGTACAACAAGTTTTGTGGTGCCTTTCAGCTGCCTACCGGGGTACTGTAAAAACTACCAACAGAACTCGTTTCTGGCGCCTTCCCCGGTGGAGGTGTGCATGGGGTGTGTTTGGAACATTTTGTCACCAGCCGAGTCCAAAATTCAGCTGTTCCCCATCTAAGCCCAGAAAGCAGGTAGAACAAGTTTTGTAATGCCTTTCAGCTGCCTACCGGGGTAGTGTAAAAACTACCAACAGAACTCGTTTCTGGCCCCTTCCTCGGTTGAGGTGTGCATGGGGTGTGTTTGGAACATTTTGTCACCAGCCGAGTCCAAAATTCAGCCGTTCCCCATCTCAGCCCAGAAAGCAGGTAGAACAAGTTTTGTGGTGCCTTTCAGCTGCCTACCGGGGTACTGTAAAAACTACCAACAGAACTCGTTTCTGGCACCTTTCCCGGTGGAGTTGTGCATGGGGTGTGTTTGGAACATTTTTTCACCAGCCGAGTCCAAAATTCAGCGATTCTCCATCTCAGCCCAGAAAGCAGGTAGTACAAGTTTTGTGGTGCCTTTCTCTTGCCTACCAGGGTAGTGTAAAAACTACCGACAGAACTCGTTTCTGGCACCTTCCCCGGTGGAGTTGTGCATGGGGTGTGTTTGGAACATTTTGTCACCAGCCGAGTCCAAAACTCAGCTGTTCCCCATCTCAGCCCAGAAAGCAGGTAGCAAGACTTTTGTGGTGCCTTTCAGCTGCCTACCGGGGTAGTGTAAAAACTACCAACAGAACTCGTTTCTGGCACCTTCCCCGGTGGAGCTGTGCATGGGGTGTGTTTGGAACATTTTGTCACCATCCGAGTCCAAAATTCAGCGATTCCCCATCTCAGCCCAGAAAGCAGGTAGAACAAGTTTTGTGGTGCCTTTCAGCTGCCTACCGGGGTAGTGTAAAAACTACCAACAGAACTCGTTTCTCGCACCTTCCCCGGTGGAGTTGTGCATGGGGTGTGTTTGGAACATTTTGTCACCAGCCGAGTCCAAAATTCAGCGATTCTCCATCTCAGCCCAGAAAGCAGGTAGAACAAGTTTTGTGGTGCCTTTCAGCTGCCTACCGGGGTAGTGTAAAAACTACCAACAGAACTCGTTTCTGGCACCTTCCCCGGTGGAGTTGTGCATGGGGTGTGTTTGGAACATTTTGTCAGCAGCCGAGTCCAAAATTCAGCTGTTCCCCATCTCAGCCCAGAAAGCAGGTAGCAAGACTTTTGTGGTGCCTTTCAGCTGCCTACCGGGGTAGTGTAAAAACTACCAACAGAACTCGTTTCTGGCACCTTTGCCGGTGGAGGTGTGCATGGGGTGTGTTTGGAACATTTTGTCACCAGCCGAGTCCAAAATTCAGCGATTCTCCTCTCAGCCCAGAAAGCAGGTAGAACAAGTTTTGTGGTGCCTTTCAGCTGCCTACCGGGGTACTGTAAAAACTACCAACAGACCTCGTTTCTGGCACCTTCCCCGGTGGAGTTGTGCATGGGGTGTGTTTGGAACATTTTGTCACCAGCCGAGTCCAAAATTCAGCGATTCCCCATCTAAGCCCAGAAAGCAGGTAGAACAAGTTTTGTGGTGCCTTTCAGCTGCCTACCGGGGTAGTGTAAAAACTACCAACAGAACTCCTTTCTCGCACCTTCCCCGGTGGAGTTGTGCATGGGGTGTGTTTGGAACATTTTGTCACCAGCCGAGTCCAAAATTCAGCGATTCTCCATCTCAGCCCAGAAAGCAGGTAGAACAAGTCTTGTGGTGCCTTTCAGCTGCCTACCAGGGTAGTGTAAAAACTACCAACAGAACTCGTTTCTGGCACCTTCCCCGGAGGAGTTGTGCATGGGTTGTGTTTGGAACATTTTGTCACCAGCCGAGTCCAAAATTCAGCCGTTCCCCATCTCAGCCCAGAAAGCAGGTAGAACAAGTTTTGTGGTGCCTTTCTCTTGCCTACCGGGGTACTGTAAAAACTACCAACAGAACTCGTTTCTCGCACCTTCCCCGGTGGAGTTGTGCATGGGGTGTGTTTGGAACATTTTGTCAGCAGCCGAGTCCAAAATTCAGCGATTCCCCATCTCAGCCCAGAAAGCAGGTAGAACAAGTTTTGTAATGCCTTTCAGCTGCCTACCGGGGTAGTGTAAAAACTACCAACAGAACTCCTTTCTGGCACCTTCCCCGGTGGAGTTGTGCATGGGGTGTGTTTGGAACATTTTTTCACCAGCCGAGTCCAAAATTCAGCGATTCTCCATCTCAGCCCAGAAAGCAGGTAGAACAAGTTTTGTGGTGCCTTTCTCTTGCCTACCGGGGTAGTGTAAAAACTACCAACAGAACTCGTTTCTGGCACCTTCCCCGGTGGAGTTGTGCATGGGGTGTGTTTGGAACATTTTGTCACCAGCCGAGTCCAAAATTCAGCCGTTCCCCATCTCAGCCCAGAAAGAAGGTAGAACAAGTCTTGTGGTGCCTTTCAGCTGCCTACCAGGGTACTGTAAAAACTACCAACAGAACTCGTTTCTCGCACCTTCCCCGGTGGAGTTGTGCATGGGGTGTGTTTGGAACATTTTGTCAGCAGCCGAGTCCAAACATCAGCTGTTCCCCATCTCAGCCCAGAAAGCAGGTAGCAAAACTTTTGTGGTGCCTTTCAGCTGCCTACCGGGGTAGTGTAAAAACTACCAACAGAACTCGTTTCTGGCACCTTCCCCGGTGGAGCTGTGCATGGGGTGTGTTTGGAACATTTTGTCACCAGCCGAGTCCAAAATTCAGCTATTCCCCATCTCAGCCCAGAAAGCAGGTAGAACAAGTTTTGTGGTGCCTTTCAGCTGCCTACCGGGGTACTGTAAAAACTACCAACAGACCTCGGTTCTGGCACCTTCCCCGGTGGAGTTGTGCATGGGGTGTGTTTGGAACATTTTGTCACCAGCCGAGTCCAAAATTCAGCGATTCCCCATCTAAGCCCAGAAAGCAGGTAGAACAAGTTTTGTGGTGCCTTTCAGCTGCCTACCGGGGTAGTGTAAAAACTACCAACAGAACTCGTTTCTGGCACCTTTCCCGGTGGAGTTGTGCATGGGGTGTGTTTGGAACATTTTTTCACCAGCCGAGTCCAAAATTCAGCGATTCTCCATCTCAGCCCAGAAAGCAGGTAGAACAAGTCTTGTGGTGCCTTTCAGCTGCCTACCAGGGTACTGTAAAAACTACCAACAGAACTCGTTTCTGGCACCTTCCCCGGAGGAGTTGTGCATGGGGTGTGTTTGGAACATTTTGTCAGCAGCCGAGTCCAAAATTCAGCCGTTCCCAATCTCAGCCCAGAAAGCAGGTAGAACAAGTTTTGTGGTGCCTTTCAGCTGCCTACCGGGGTACTGTAAAAACTACCAACAGAACTCCTTTCTGGCACCTTCCCCGGTGGAGTTGTGCATGGGGTGTGTTTGGAACATTTTGTCAGCAGCCGAGTCCAAAATTCAGCGATTCCCCATCTCAGCCCAGAAAGCAGGTAGAACAAGTTTTGTGGTGCCTTTCAGCTGCCTACCGGGGTACTGTAAAAACTACCAACAGAACTCGTTTCTGGCACCTTTCCCGGTGGAGTTGTGCATGGGGTGTGTTTGGAACATTTTTTCACCAGCCGAGTCCAAAATTCAGAGATTCTCCTCTCAGCCCAGAAAGCAGGTAGAACAAGTTTTGTGGTGCCTTTCAGCTGCCTACCGGGGTACTGTAAAAACTACCAACAGAACTCGTTTCTGGCACCTTCCCCGATGGAGTTGTGCATGGGGTGTGTTTGGAACATTTTGTCAGCAGCCGAGTCCAAAATTCAGCGATTCCCCATCTAAGCCCAGAAAGCAGGTAGAACAAGTTTTGTGGTGCCTTTCAGCTGCCT
The DNA here is from genome assembly GCF_023634085.1 of Falco cherrug. NCBI lineage: Eukaryota > Metazoa > Chordata > Aves > Falconiformes > Falconidae > Falco > Falco cherrug. The sequence goes on along the minus strand of NW_026599516.1, from coordinate 502,373 downwards.
ACCGGGGTAGTGTAAAAACTACCAACAGAACTCGTTTCTGGCACCTTCCTCGGTGGAGTTGTGCATGGGGTGTGTTTGGAACATTTTGTCACCAGCCGAGTCCAAAATTCAGCTGTTCCCCATCTCAGCCCAGAAAGCAGGTAGAACAAGTTTTGTGGTGCCTTTCAGCTGCCTACCGGGGTAGTGTAAAAACTACCAAAAGAACTCGTTTCTGCCACCTTCCCCGGAGGAGTTGTGCATGGGGTGTGTTTGGAACATTTTGTCACCAGCCGAGTCCAAAATTCAGCCGTTCCCCATCTCAGCCCAGAAAGCAGGTAGAACAAGTTTTGTGGTGCCTTTCAGCTGCCTACCAGGGTACTGTAAAAACTACCAACAGAACTCGTTTCTCGCACCTTCCCCGGTGGAGTTGTGCATGGGGTGTGTTTGGAACATTTTGTCAGCAGCCGAGTCCAAAATTCAGCGATTCCCCATCTCAGCCCAGAAAGCAGGTAGAACAAGTTTTGTGGTGCCTTTCAGCTGCCTACCGGGGTAGTGTAAAAACTACCAACAGAACTCGTTTCTGGCCCCTTCCTCGGTTGAGGTGTGCATGGGGTGTGTTTGGAACATTTTGTTACCAGCCGAGTCCAAAATTCAGCCGTTCCCCATCTCAGCCCAGAAAGCAGGTACAACAAGTTTTGTGGTGCCTTTCAGCTGCCTACCGGGGTAGTGTAAAAACTACCAAAAGAACTCGTTTCTGGCCCCTTCCTCGGTGGAGTTGTGCATGGGGTGTGTTTGGAACATTTTGTCACCAGCCGAGTCCAAAATTCAGCCGTTCCCCATCTCAGCCCAGAAAGCAGGTAGAACAAGTTTTGTGGTGCCTTTCAGCTGCCTACCGGGGTAGTGTAAAAACTACCAACAGAACTCGTTTCTGGCACCTTCCCCGGTGGAGTTGTGCATGGGGTGTGTTTGGAACATTTTGTCAGCAGCCGAGTCCAAAATTCAGCGATTCCCCATCTCAGCCCAGAAAGCAGGTAGAACAAGTTTTGTAATGCCTTTCAGCTGCCTACCGGGGTAGTGTAAAAACTACCAACAGAACTCGTTTCTGGCACCTTCCCCGGAGGAGTTGTGCATGGGGTGTGTTTGGAACATTTTGTCACCAGCCGAGTCCAAAATTCAGCCGTTCCTCATCTCAGCCCAGAAAGCAGGTAGAACAAGTTTTGTGGTGCCTTTCAGCTGCCTACCGGGGTAGTGTAAAAACTACCAAAAGAACTCGTTTCTGGCCCCTTCCTCGGTGGAGTTGTGCATGGGGTGTGTTTGGAACATTTTGTCACCAGCCGAGTCCAAAATTCAGCCGTTCCCCATCTCAGCCCAGAAAGCAGGTACAACAAGTTTTGTGGTGCCTTTCAGCTGCCTACCAGGGTACTGTAAAAACTACCAACAGAACTCGTTTCTCGCACCTTCCCCGGTGGAGTTGTGCATGGGGTGTGTTTGGAACATTTTGTCAGCAGCCGAGTCCAAAATTCAGCGATTCCCCATCTCAGCCCAGAAAGCAGGTAGAACAAGTTTTGTAATGCCTTTCAGCTGCCTACCGGGGTAGTGTAAAAACTACCAACAGAACTCGTTTCTGGCACCTTCCCCGGAGGAGTTGTGCATGGGGTGTGTTTGGAACATTTTGTCACCAGCCGAGTCCAAAATTCAGCCGTTCCTCATCTCAGCCCAGAAAGCAGGTAGAACAAGTTTTGTGGTGCCTTTCAGCTGCCTACCGGGGTAGTGTAAAAACTACCAAAAGAACTCGTTTCTGGCCCCTTCCTCGGTGGAGTTGTGCATGGGGTGTGTTTGGAACATTTTGTCACCAGCCGAGTCCAAAATTCAGCCGTTCCCCATCTCAGCCCAGAAAGCAGGTACAACAAGTTTTGTGGTGCCTTTCAGCTGCCTACCAGGGTACTGTAAAAACTACCAACAGAACTCGTTTCTCGCACCTTCCCCGGTGGAGTTGTGCATGGGGTGTGTTTGGAACATTTTGTCAGCAGCCGAGTCCAAAATTCAGCGATTCCCCATCTCAGCCCAGAAAGCAGGTAGAACAAGTTTTGTGGTGCCTTTCAGCTGCCTACCGGGGTAGTGTAAAAACTACCAACAGAACTCGTTTCTGGCCCCTTCCTCGGTTGAGGTGTGCATGGGGTGTGTTTGGAACATTTTGTTACCAGCCGAGTCCAAAATTCAGCCGTTCCCCATCTCAGCCCAGAAAGCAGGTACAACAAGTTTTGTGGTGCCTTTCAGCTGCCTACCGGGGTAGTGTAAAAACTACCAAAAGAACTCGTTTCTGGCCCCTTCCTCGGTGGAGTTGTGCATGGGGTGTGTTTGGAACATTTTGTCACCAGCCGAGTCCAAAATTCAGCCGTTCCCCATCTCAGCCCAGAAAGCAGGTAGAACAAGTTTTGTGGTGCCTTTCAGCTGCCTACCGGGGTAGTGTAAAAACTACCAACAGAACTCGTTTCTGGCACCTTCCCCGGTGGAGTTGTGCATGGGGTGTGTTTGGAACATTTTGTCAGCAGCCGAGTCCAAAATTCAGCGATTCCCCATCTCAGCCCAGAAAGCAGGTAGAACAAGTTTTGTAATGCCTTTCAGCTGCCTACCGGGGTAGTGTAAAAACTACCAACAGAACTCGTTTCTGGCACCTTCCCCGGAGGAGTTGTGCATGGGGTGTGTTTGGAACATTTTGTCACCAGCCGAGTCCAAAATTCAGCCGTTCCTCATCTCAGCCCAGAAAGCAGGTAGAACAAGTTTTGTGGTGCCTTTCAGCTGCCTACCGGGGTAGTGTAAAAACTACCAAAAGAACTCGTTTCTGGCCCCTTCCTCGGTGGAGTTGTGCATGGGGTGTGTTTGGAACATTTTGTCACCAGCCGAGTCCAAAATTCAGCCGTTCCCCATCTCAGCCCAGAAAGCAGGTAGAAAAACTTTTGTGGTGCCTTTCTCTTGCCTACCGGGGTAGTGTAAAAACTACCAACAGAACTCGTTTCTGGCACCTTTCCCGGTGGAGTTGTGCATGGGGTGTGTTTGGAACATTTTGTCACCAGCCGAGTCCAAAATTCAGCTGTTCCCCATCTCAGCCCAGAAAGCAGGTAGAACAAGTTTTGTGGTGCCTTTCTCTTGCCAACCAGGGTACTGTAAAAACTACCAACAGAACTCGTTTCTGGCACCCTCCCCGGTGGAGTTGTGCATGGGGTGTGTTTGGAACATTTTGTCAGCAGCCGAGTCCAAAACTCAGCTGTTCCCCATCTCAGCCCAGAAAGCAGGTAGAACAACTTTTGTGGTGCCTTTCAGCTGCCTACCGGGGTAGTGTAAAAACTACCAACAGAACTCGTTTCTGGCACCTTCCCCGGTGGAGCTGTGCATGGGGTGTGTTTGGAACATATTGTTACCAGCCGAGTCCAAAATTCAGCCGTTCCCCATCACAGCCCAGAAAGCAGGTAGAACAAGTTTTGTGGTGCCTTTCAGCTGCCTACCGGGGTACTGTAAAAACTACCAACAGACCTCGGTTCTGGCACCTTCCCCGGTGGAGTTGTGCATGGGGTGTGTTTGGAACATTTTGTCAGCAGCCGAGTCCAAAATTCAGCGATTCCCCATCTCAGCCCAGAAAGCAGGTAGAACAAGTTTTGTGGTGCCTTTCAGCTGCCTACCGGGGTAGTGTAAAAACTACCAACAGAACTCGTTTCTGGCACCTTCCTCGGTTGAGGTGTGCATGGGGTGTGTTTGGAACATTTTGTTACCAGCCGAGTCCAAAATTCAGCCGTTCCCCATCTCAGCCCAGAAAGCAGGTACAACAAGTTTTGTGGTGCCTTTCAGCTGCCTACCGGGGTAGTGTAAAAACTACCAAAAGAACTCGTTTCTGGCCCCTTCCTCGGTGGAGTTGTGCATGGGGTGTGTTTGGAACATTTTGTCAGCAGCCGAGTCCAAAATTCAGCCGTTCCCCATCTCAGCCCAGAAAGCAGGTAGAACAAGTTTTGTGGTGCCTTTCTCTTGCCTACCGGGGTAGTGTAAAAACTACCAGCAGAACTCGTTTCTGGCACCTTTGCCGGTGGAGCTGTGCATGGGGTGTGTTTGGAACATTTTGTCACCAGCCGAGTCCAAAATTCAGCGATTCCCCATCTCAGCCCAGAAAGCAGGTAGAACAAGTTTTGTAATGCCTTTCAGCTGCCTACCGGGGTACTGTAAAAACTACCAACAGAACTCGTTTCTGGCACCTTCCCCGGTGGAGTTGTGCATGGGGTGTGTTTGGAACATTTTGTCAGCAGCCGAGTCCAAAATTCAGCGATTCCCCATCTCAGCCCAGAAAGCAGGTAGAACAAGTTTTGTAATGCCTTTCAGCTGCCTACCGGGGTACTGTAAAAACTACCAACAGAACTCCTTTCTGGCACCTTCCCCGGTGGAGTTGTGCATGGGGTGTGTTTGGAACATTTTTTCACCAGCCGAGTCCAAAATTCAGCGATTCTCCATCTCAGCCCAGAAAGCAGGTAGAACAAGTTTTGTGGTGCCTTTCTCTTGCCTACCGGGGTAGTGTAAAAACTACCAACAGAACTCGTTTCTGGCACCTTCCCCGGTGGAGTTGTGCATGGGGTGTGTTTGGAACATTTTGTCACCAGCCGAGTCCAAAATTCAGCCGTTCCCCATCTCAGCCCAGAAAGCAGGTAGAACAAGTCTTGTGGTGCCTTTCAGCTGCCTACCAGGGTACTGTAAAAACTACCAACAGAACTCGTTTCTCGCACCTTCCCCGGTGGAGTTGTGCATGGGGTGTGTTTGGAACATTTTGTCAGCAGCCGAGTCCAAACCTCAGCTGTTCCCCATCTCAGCCCAGAAAGCAGGTACAACAAGTTTTGTGGTGCCTTTCAGCTGCCTACCGGGGTAGTGTAAAAACTACCAACAGAACTCGTTTCTGGCACCTTCCCCGGTGGAGTTGTGCATGGGGTGTGTTTGGAACATTTTGTCACCAGCCGAGTCCAAAATTCAGCTGTTCCCCATCTCAGCCCAGAAAGCAGGTAGAACAAGACTTTTGTGGTGCCTTTCAGCTGCCTACCGGGGTACTGTAAAAACTACCAACAGAACTCGTTTCTGGCACCTTTCCCGGTGGAGTTGTGCATGGGGTGTGTTTGGAACATTTTTTCACCAGCCGAGTCCAAAATTCAGCGATTCTCCTCTCAGCCCAGAAAGCAGGTAGAACAAGTTTTGTGGTGCCTTTCAGCTGCCTACCGGGGTACTGTAAAAACTACCAACAGACCTCGTTTCTGGCACCTTCCCCGATGGAGTTGTGCATGGGGTGTGTTTGGAACATTTTGTCAGCAGCCGAGTCCAAAATTCAGCGATTCCCCATCTAAGCCCAGAAAGCAGGTAGAACAAGTTTTGTGGTGCCTTTCAGCTGCCTACCGGGGTAGTGTAAAAACTACCAACAGAACTCCTTTCTGGCACCTTCCTCGGTGGAGTTGTGCATGGGGTGTGTTTGGAACATTTTGTCACCAGCCGAGTCCAAAATTCAGCTGTTCCCCATCTCAGCCCAGAAAGCAGGTAGCAAGACTTTTGTGGTGCCTTTCAGCTGCCTACCGGGGTAGTGTAAAAACTACCAACAGAACTCGTTTCTGGCCCCTTCCTCGGTGGAGTTGTGCATGGGGTGTGTTTGGAACATTTTGTCAGCAGCCGAGTCCAAAATTCAGCCGTTCCCCATCTCAGCCCAGAAAGCAGGTAGAACAAGTTTAGTGGTGCCTTTCAGCTGCCTACCGGGGTACTGTAAAAACTACCAACAGAACTCGTTTCTGGCACCTTCCCCGGAGGAGTTGTGCATGGGGTGTGTTTGGAACATTTTGTCACCAGCCGAGTCCAAAATTCAGCGATTCCCCATCTCAGCCCAGAAAGCAGGTAGAACAAGTTTTGTAATGCCTTTCAGCTGCCTACCGGGGTAGTGTAAAAACTACCAACAGAACTCGTTTCTGGCACCTTCCCCGGAGGAGTTGTGCATGGGGTGTGTTTGGAACATTTTGTCACCAGCCGAGTCCAAAATTCAGCCGTTCCTCATCTCAGCCCAGAAAGCAGGTACAACAAGTTTTGTGGTGCCTTTCAGCTGCCTACCGGGGTAGTGTAAAAACTACCAAAAGAACTCGTTTCTGGCCCCTTCCTCGGTGGAGTTGTGCATGGGGTGTGTTTGGAACATTTTGTCACCAGCCGAGTCCAAAATTCAGCTGTTCCCCATCTCAGCCCAGAAAGCAGGTAGAACAAGACTTTTGTGGTGCCTTTCAGCTGCCTACCGGGGGTACTGTAAAAACTACCAACAGAACTCGTTTCTGGCACCTTTCCCGGTGGAGTTGTGCATGGGGTGTGTTTGGAACATTTTTTCACCAGCCGAGTCCAAAATTCAGCGATTCTCCTCTCAGCCCAGAAAGCAGGTAGAACAAGTTTTGTGGTGCCTTTCAGCTGCCTACCGGGGTACTGTAAAAACTACCAACAGACCTCGTTTCTGGCACCTTCCCCGATGGAGTTGTGCATGGGGTGTGTTTGGAACATTTTGTCAGCAGCCGAGTCCAAAATTCAGCGATTCCCCATCTAAGCCCAGAAAGCAGGTAGAACAAGTTTTGTGGTGCCTTTCAGCTGCCTACCGGGGTAGTGTAAAAACTACCAACAGAACTCCTTTCTGGCACCTTCCTCGGTGGAGTTGTGCATGGGGTGTGTTTGGAACATTTTGTCACCAGCCGAGTCCAAAATTCAGCGATTCCCCATCTCAGCCCAGAAAGCAGGTAGAACAAGTTTTGTGGTGCCTTTCAGCTGCCTACCGGGGTAGTGTAAAAACTACCAACAGAACTCGTTTCTGGCCCCTTCCTCGGTGGAGTTGTGCATGGGGTGTGTTTGGAACATTTTGTCAGCAGCCGAGTCCAAAATTCAGCCGTTCCCCATCTCAGCCCAGAAAGCAGGTAGAACAAGTTTTGTGGTGCCTTTCAGCTGCCTACCGGGGTAGTGTAAAAACTACCAACAGAACTCGTTTCTGGCACCTTCCCCGGTGGAGTTGTGCATGGGGTGTGTTTGGAACATTTTGTCACCAGCCGAGTCCAAAATTCAGCGATTCCCCATCTCAGCCCAGAAAGCAGGTAGAACAAGTTTTGTAATGCCTTTCAGCTGCCTACCGGGGTAGTGTAAAAACTACCAACAGAACTCGTTTCTGGCACCTTCCCCGGAGGAGTTGTGCATGGGGTGTGTTTGGAACATTTTGTCACCAGCCGAGTCCAAAATTCAGCCGTTCCTCATCTCAGCCCAGAAAGCAGGTACAACAAGTTTTGTGGTGCCTTTCAGCTGCCTACCGGGGTAGTGTAAAAACTACCAAAAGAACTCGTTTCTGGCCCCTTCCTCGGTGGAGTTGTGCATGGGGTGTGTTTGGAACATTTTGTCACCAGCCGAGTCCAAAATTCAGCCGTTCCCCATCTCAGCCCAGAAAGCAGGTACAACAAGTTTTGTGGTGCCTTTCAGCTGCCTAACGGGGTACTGTAAAAACTACCAACAGAACTCGTTTCTGGCACCTTCCCCGGTGGAGTTGTGCATGGGGTGTGTTTGGAACATTTTGTCACCAGCCGAGTCCAAAATTCAGCGATTCCCCATCTAAGCCCAGAAAGCAGGTAGAACAAGTTTTGTGGTGCCTTTCAGCTGCCTACCGGGGTAGTGTAAAAACTACCAAGAGAACTCGTTTCTGGCACCTTTCCCGGTGGAGTTGTGCATGGGGTGTGTTTGGAACATTTTTTCACCAGCCGAGTCCAAAATTCAGCGATTCTCCATCTCAGCCCAGAAAGCAGGTAGAACAAGTCTTGTGGTGCCTTTCAGCTGCCTACCAGGGTACTGTAAAAACTACCAACAGAACTCGTTTCTGGCACCTTCCCCGGAGGAGTTGTGCATGGGGTGTGTTTGGAACATTTTGTCAGCAGCCGAGTCCAAAATTCAGCCGTTCCCAATCTCAGCCCAGAAAGCAGGTAGAACAAGTTTTGTGGTGCCTTTCAGCTGCCTACCGGGGTACTGTAAAAACTACCAAAAGAACTCGTTTCTGGCCCCTTCCTCGGTGGAGTTGTGCATGGGGTGTGTTTGGAACATTTTGTCACCAGCCGAGTCCAAAATTCAGCCGTTCCCCATCTCAGCCCAGAAAGCAGGTAGAACAAGTTTTGTGGTGCCTTTCAGCTGCCTACCGGGGTACTGTAAAAACTACCAACAGACCTCGTTTCTGGCACCTTCCCCGATGGAGTTGTGCATGGGGTGTGTTTGGAACATTTTGTCAGCAGCCGAGTCCAAAATTCAGCGATTCCCCATCTAAGCCCAGAAAGCAGGTAGAACAAGTTTTGTGGTGCCTTTCAGCTGCCTACCGGGGTAGTGTAAAAACTACCAACAGAACTCCTTTCTGGCACCTTCCTCGGTGGAGTTGTGCATGGGGTGTGTTTGGAACATTTTGTCACCAGCCGAGTCCAAAATTCAGCGATTCCCCATCTCAGCCCAGAAAGCAGGTAGAACAAGTTTTGTGGTGCCTTTCAGCTGCCTACCGGGGTAGTGTAAAAACTACCAACAGAACTCGTTTCTGGCCCCTTCCTCGGTGGAGTTGTGCATGGGGTGTGTTTGGAACATTTTGTCAGCAGCCGAGTCCAAAATTCAGCCGTTCCCCATCTCAGCCCAGAAAGCAGGTAGAACAAGTTTTGTGGTGCCTTTCAGCTGCCTACCGGGGTAGTGTAAAAACTACCAACAGAACTCGTTTCTGGCACCTTCCCCGGTGGAGTTGTGCATGGGGTGTGTTTGGAACATTTTGTCACCAGCCGAGTCCAAAATTCAGCGATTCCCCATCTCAGCCCAGAAAGCAGGTAGAACAAGTTTTGTAATGCCTTTCAGCTGCCTACCGGGGTAGTGTAAAAACTACCAACAGAACTCGTTTCTGGCACCTTCCCCGGAGGAGTTGTGCATGGGGTGTGTTTGGAACATTTTGTCACCAGCCGAGTCCAAAATTCAGCCGTTCCTCATCTCAGCCCAGAAAGCAGGTACAACAAGTTTTGTGGTGCCTTTCAGCTGCCTACCGGGGTAGTGTAAAAACTACCAAAAGAACTCGTTTCTGGCCCCTTCCTCGGTGGAGTTGTGCATGGGGTGTGTTTGGAACATTTTGTCACCAGCCGAGTCCAAAATTCAGCCGTTCCCCATCTCAGCCCAGAAAGCAGGTACAACAAGTTTTGTGGTGCCTTTCAGCTGCCTAACGGGGTACTGTAAAAACTACCAACAGAACTCGTTTCTGGCACCTTCCCCGGTGGAGTTGTGCATGGGGTGTGTTTGGAACATTTTGTCACCAGCCGAGTCCAAAATTCAGCGATTCCCCATCTAAGCCCAGAAAGCAGGTAGAACAAGTTTTGTGGTGCCTTTCAGCTGCCTACCGGGGTAGTGTAAAAACTACCAAGAGAACTCGTTTCTGGCACCTTTCCCGGTGGAGTTGTGCATGGGGTGTGTTTGGAACATTTTTTCACCAGCCGAGTCCAAAATTCAGCGATTCTCCATCTCAGCCCAGAAAGCAGGTAGAACAAGTCTTGTGGTGCCTTTCAGCTGCCTACCAGGGTACTGTAAAAACTACCAACAGAACTCGTTTCTGGCACCTTCCCCGGAGGAGTTGTGCATGGGGTGTGTTTGGAACATTTTGTCAGCAGCCGAGTCCAAAATTCAGCCGTTCCCAATCTCAGCCCAGAAAGCAGGTAGAACAAGTTTTGTGGTGCCTTTCAGCTGCCTACCGGGGTACTGTAAAAACTACCAAAAGAACTCGTTTCTGGCCCCTTCCTCGGTGGAGTTGTGCATGGGGTGTGTTTGGAACATTTTGTCACCAGCCGAGTCCAAAATTCAGCCGTTCCCCATCTCAGCCCAGAAAGCAGGTAGAACAAGTTTTGTGGTGCCTTTCAGCTGCCTAACGGGGTACTGTAAAAACTACCAACAGAACTCGTTTCTGGCACCTTCCCCGGTGGAGTTGTGCATGGGGTGTGTTTGGAACATTTTGTCACCAGCCGAGTCCAAAATTCAGCTGTTCCCCATCTCAGCCCAGAAAGCAGGTAGAAAAACTTTTGTGGTGCCTTTCTCTTGCCTACCGGGGTAGTGTAAAAACTACCAACAGAACTCGTTTCTGGCACCTTTCCCGGTGGAGTTGTGCATGGGGTGTGTTTGGAACATTTTTTCACCAGCCGAGTCCAAAATTCAGCGATTCTCCTCTCAGCCCAGAAAGCAGGTAGAACAAGTTTTGTGGTGCCTTTCTCTTGCCAACCAGGGTACTGTAAAAACTACCAACAGAACTCGTTTCTGGCACCCTCCCCGGTGGAGTTGTGCATGGGGTGTGTTTGGAACATTTTGTCAGCAGCCGAGTCCAAAACTCAGCTGTTCCCCATCTCAGCCCAGAAAGCAGGTAGCAAAACTTTTGTGGTGCCTTTCAGCTGCCTACCGGGGTAGTGTAAAAACTACCAACAGAACTCGTTTCTGGCACCTTCCCTGGTGGAGCTGTGCATGGGGTGTGTTTGGAACATTTTGTCACCAGCCGAGTCCAAAATTCAGCGATTCCCCATCTAAGCCCAGAAAGCAGGTAGAACAAGTTTTGTGGTGCCTTTCAGCTGCCTACCGGGGTAGTGTAAAAACTACCAAGAGAACTCGTTTCTGGCACCTTTCCCGGTGGAGTTGTGCATGGGGTGTGTTTGGAACATTTTTTCACCAGCCGAGTCCAAAATTCAGCGATTCTCCATCTCAGCCCAGAAAGCAGGTAGAACAAGTCTTGTGGTGCCTTTCAGCTGCCTACCAGGGTACTGTAAAAACTACCAACAGAACTCGTTTCTGGCACCTTCCCCGGAGGAGTTGTGCATGGGGTGTGTTTGGAACATTTTGTCACCAGCCGAGTCCAAAATTCAGCCGTTCCCCATCTCAGCCCAGAAAGCAGGTACAACAAGTTTTGTGGTGCCTTTCAGCTGCCTAACGGGGTACTGTAAAAACTACCAACAGAACTCGTTTCTGGCACCTTCCCCGGTGGAGTTGTGCATGGGGTGTGTTTGGAACATTTTGTCACCAGCCGAGTCCAAAATTCAGCTGTTCCCCATCTCAGCCCAGAAAGCAGGTAGAAAAACTTTTGTGGTGCCTTTCTCTTGCCTACCGGGGTAGTGTAAAAACTACCAACAGAACTCGTTTCTGGCACCTTTCCCGGTGGAGTTGTGCATGGGGTGTGTTTGGAACATTTTGTCACCAGCCGAGTCCAAAATTCAGCGATTCTCCTCTCAGCCCAGAAAGCAGGTAGAACAAGTTTTGTGGTGCCTTTCTCTTGCCAACCAGGGTACTGTAAAAACTACCAACAGAACTCGTTTCTGGCACCCTCCCCGGTGGAGTTGTGCATGGGGTGTGTTTGGAACATTTTGTCAGCAGCCGAGTCCAAAACTCAGCTGTTCCCCATCTCAGCCCAGAAAGCAGGTAGCAAAACTTTTGTGGTGCCTTTCAGCTGCCTACCGGGGTAGTGTAAAAACTACCAACAGAACTCGTTTCTGGCACCTTCCCTGGTGGAGCTGTGCATGGGGTGTGTTTGGAACATATTGTTACCAGCCGAGTCCAAAATTCAGCTGTTCCCCATCACAGCCCAGAAAGCAGGTAGAACAAGTTTTGTGGTGCCTTTCAGCTGCCTACCGGGGTACTGTAAAAACTACCAACAGACCTCGGTTCTGGCACCTTCCCCGGTGGAGTTGTGCATGGGGTGTGTTTGGAACATTTTGTCACCAGCCGAGTCCAAAATTCAGCGATTCCCCATCTAAGCCCAGAAAGCAGGTAGAACAAGTTTTGTGGTGCCTTTCAGCTGCCTACCGGGGTAGTGTAAAAACTACCAAGAGAACTCGTTTCTGGCACCTTTCCCGGTGGAGTTGTGCATGGGGTGTGTTTGGAACATTTTTTCACCAGCCGAGTCCAAAATTCAGCGATTCTCCATCTCAGCCCAGAAAGCAGGTAGAACAAGTCTTGTGGTGCCTTTCAGCTGCCTACCGGGGTACTGTAAAAACTACCAACAGAACTCGTTTCTGGCACCTTCCCCGGAGGAGTTGTGCATGGGGTGTGTTTGGAACATTTTGTCAGCAGCCGAGTCCAAAATTCAGCCGTTCCCAATCTCAGCCCAGAAAGCAGGTAGAACAAGTTTTGTGGTGCCTTTCAGCTGCCTACCGGGGTACTGTAAAAACTACCAACAGAACTCCTTTCTGGCACCTTCCCCGGTGGAGTTGTGCATGGGGTGTGTTTGGAACATTTTGTCAGCAGCCGAGTCCAAAATTCAGCGATTCCCCATCTCAGCCCAGAAAGCAGGTAGAACAAGTTTTGTGGTGCCTTTCAGCTGCCTACCGGGGTAGTGTAAAAACTACCAACAGAACTCGTTTCTGGCACCTTCCTCGGTTGAGGTGTGCATGGGGTGTGTTTGGAACATTTTTTCACCAGCCGAGTCCAAAATTCAGCCGTTCCCCATCTCAGCCCAGAAAGCAGGTACAACAAGTTTTGTGGTGCCTTTCAGCTGCCTACCGGGGTAGTGTAAAAACTACCAACAGAACTCGTTTCTGGCACCTTCCCCGGTGGAGTTGTGCATGGGGTGTGTTTGGAACATTTTGTCACCAGCCGAGTCCAAAATTCAGCCGTTCCCCATCTCAGCCCAGAAAGCAGGTACAACAAGACTTTTGTGGTGCCTTTCAGCTGCCTACCGTGGTACTGTAAAAACTACCAACAGAACTCGTTTCTGGCACCTTTCCCGGTGGAGTTGTGCATGGGGTGTGTTTGGAACATTTTGTCAGCAGCCGAGTCCAAAATTCAGCGATTCTCCTCTCAGCCCAGAAAGCAGGTAGAACAAGTTTTGTGGTGCCTTTCAGCTGCCTACCGGGGTAGTGTAAAAACTACCAACAGAACTCCTTTCTGGCACCTTCCTCGGTGGAGTTGGGCATGGGGTGTGTTTGGAACATTTTGTCACCAGCCGAGTCCAAAATTCAGCTGTTCCCCATCTCAGCCCAGAAAGCAGGTAGCAAGACTTTTGTGGTGCCTTTCAGCTGCCTACCGGGGTAGTGTAAAAACTACCAACAGAACTCGTTTCTGGCACCTTTGCCGGTGGAGGTGTGCATGGGGTGTGTTTGGAACATTTTTTCACCAGCCGAGTCCAAAATTCAGCGATTCTCCTCTCAGCCCAGAAAGCAGGTAGAACAAGTTTTGTGGTGCCTTTCTCTTGCCAACCAGGGTACTGTAAAAACTACCAACAGAACTCGTTTCTGGCACCCTCCCCGGTGGAGTTGTGCATGGGGTGTGTTTGGAACATTTTGTCAGCAGCCGAGTCCAAAACTCAGCTGTTCCCCATCTCAGCCCAGAAAGCAGGTAGAACAAGTTTTGTGGTGCCTTTCAGCTGCCTACCGGGGTAGTGTAAAAACTACCAACAGAACTCGTTTCTGGCACCTTCCCTGGTGGAGCTGTGCATGGGGTGTGTTTGGAACATATTGTTACCAGCCGAGTCCAAAATTCAGCCGTTCCCCATCACAGCCCAGAAAGCAGGTAGAACAAGTTTTGTGGTGCCTTTCAGCTGCCTACCGGGGTACTGTAAAAACTACCAACAGACCTCGGTTCTGGCACCTTCCCCGGTGGAGTTGTGCATGGGGTGTGTTTGGAACATTTTGTCACCAGCCGAGTCCAAAATTCAGCGATTCCCCATCTAAGCCCAGAAAGCAGGTAGAACAAGTTTTGTGGTGCCTTTCAGCTGCCTACCGGGGTAGTGTAAAAACTACCAAGAGAACTCGTTTCTGGCACCTTTCCCGGTGGAGTTGTGCATGGGGTGTGTTTGGAACATTTTTTCACCAGCCGAGTCCAAAATTCAGCGATTCTCCATCTCAGCCCAGAAAGCAGGTAGAACAAGTTTTGTGGTGCCTTTCAGCTGCCTACCAGGGTACTGTAAAAACTACCAACAGAACTCGTTTCTGGCACCTTCCCCGGTGGAGTTGTGCATGGGGTGTGTTTGGAACATTTTGTCAGCAGCCGAGTCCAAAATTCAGCCGTTCCCAATCTCAGCCCAGAAAGCAGGTAGAACAAGTTTTGTGGTGCCTTTCAGCTGCCTACCGGGGTACTGTAAAAACTACCAACAGAACTCCTTTCTGGCACCTTCCCCGGTGGAGTTGTGCATGGGGTGTGTTTGGAACATTTTGTCAGCAGCCGAGTCCAAAATTCAGCGATTCCCCATCTCAGCCCAGAAAGCAGGTAGAACAAGTTTTGTGGTGCCTTTCAGCTGCCTACCGGGGTAGTGTAAAAACTACCAACAGAACTCGTTTCTGGCCCCTTCCTCGGTTGAGGTGTGCATGGGGTGTGTTTGGAACATTTTGTCACCAGCCGAGTCCAAAATTCAGCCGTTCCCCATCTCAGCCCAGAAAGCAGGTACAACAAGTTTTGTGGTGCCTTTCAGCTGCCTACCGGGGTAGTGTAAAAACTACCAACAGAACTCGTTTCTGGCACCTTCCCCGGTGGAGCTGTGCATGGGGTGTGTTTGGAACATTTTGTCACCAGCCGAGTCCAAAATTCAGCTGTTCCCCATCTCAGCCCAGAAAGCAGGTACAACAAGACTTTTGTGGTGCCTTTCAGCTGCCTACCGGGGTACTGTAAAAACTACCAACAGAACTCGTTTCTGGCACCTTTCCCGGTGGAGTTGTGCATGGGGTGTGTTTGGAACATTTTTTCACCAGCCGAGTCCAAAATTCAGCGATTCTCCTCTCAGCCCAGAAAGCAGGTAGAACAAGTTTTGTGGTGCCTTTCAGCTGCCTACCGGGGTAGTGTAAAAACTACCAACAGAACTCCTTTCTGGCACCTTCCTCGGTGGAGTTGGGCATGGGGTGTGTTTGGAACATTTTGTCACCAGCCGAGTCCAAAATTCAGCTGTTCCCCATCTCAGCCCAGAAAGCAGGTAGCAAGACTTTTGTGGTGCCTTTCAGCTGCCTACCGGGGTAGTGTAAAAACTACCAACAGAACTCGTTTCTGGCACCTTTGCCGGTGGAGGTGTGCATGGGGTGTGTTTGGAACATTTTGTCACCAGCCGAGTCCAAAATTCAGCCGTTCCCCATCTCAGCCCAGAAAGCAGGTAGAACAAGTTTTGTGGTGCCTTTCAGCTGCCTACCGGGGTACTGTAAAAACTACCAACAGAACTCGTTTCTGGCACCTTTCCCGGTGGAGTTGTGCATGGGGTGTGTTTGGAACATTTTTTCACCAGCCGAGTCCAAAATTCAGCGATTCCCCATCTCAGCCCAGAAAGCAGGTAGAACAAGTTTTGTGGTGCCTTTCAGCTGCCTACCGGGGTACTGTAAAAACTACCAACAGACCTCGTTTCTGGCACCTTCCCCGATGGAGTTGTGCATGGGGTGTGTTTGGAACATTTTGTCAGCAGCCGAGTCCAAAATTCAGCGATTCCCCATCTAAGCCCAGAAAGCAGGTAGAACAAGTTTTGTGGTGCCTTTCAGCTGCCTACCGGGGTAGTGTAAAAACTACCAACAGAACTCCTTTCTGGCACCTTCCTCGGTGGAGTTGTGCATGGGGTGTGTTTGGAACATTTTGTCACCAGCCGAGTCCAAAATTCAGCTGTTCCCCATCTCAGCCCAGAAAGCAGGTAGCAAGACTTTTGTGGTGCCTTTCAGCTGCCTACCGGGGTAGTGTAAAAACTACCAAAAGAACTCGTTTCTGGCCCCTTCCTCGGTGGAGTTGTGCATGGGGTGTGTTTGGAACATTTTGTCACCAGCCGAGTCCAAAATTCAGCCGTTCCCCATCTCAGCCCAGAAAGCAGGTAGAACAAGTTTTGTGGTGCCTTTCAGCTGCCTACCGGGGTAGTGTAAAAACTACCAACAGAACTCGTTTCTGGCACCTTCCCCGGTGGAGTTGTGCATGGGGTGTGTTTGGAACATTTTGTCAGCAGCCGAGTCCAAAATTCAGCGATTCCCCATCTCAGCCCAGAAAGCAGGTAGAACAAGTTTTGTAATGCCTTTCAGCTGCCTACCGGGGTAGTGTAAAAACTACCAACAGAACTCGTTTCTGGCACCTTCCCCGGAGGAGTTGTGCATGGGGTGTGTTTGGAACATTTTGTCACCAGCCGAGTCCAAAATTCAGCGCTTCTCCATCTCAGCCCAGAAAGCAGGTAGAACAAGTTTTGTGGTGCCTTTCAGCTGCCTACCGGGGTAGTGTAAAAACTACCAAAAGAACTCGTTTCTGGCCCCTTCCTCGGTGGAGTTGTGCATGGGGTGTGTTTGGAACATTTTGTCACCAGCCGAGTCCAAAATTCAGCCGTTCCCCATCTCAGCCCAGAAAGCAGGTAGAACAAGTTTTGTGGTGCCTTTCAGCTGCCTACCGGGGTACTGTAAAAACTACCAACAGAACTCGTTTCTGGCACCTTCCCCGGTGGAGTTGTGCATGGGGTGTGTTTGGAACATTTTGTCACCAGCCGAGTCCAAAATTCAGCTGTTCCCCATCTCAGCCCAGAAAGCAGGTAGAAAAACTTTTGTGGTGCCTTTCTCTTGCCTACCGGGGTAGTGTAAAAACTACCAACAGAACTCGTTTCTGGCACCTTTCCCGGTGGAGTTGTGCATGGGGTGTGTTTGGAACATTTTTTCACCAGCCGAGTCCAAAATTCAGCGATTCTCCTCTCAGCCCAGAAAGCAGGTAGAACAAGTTTTGTGGTGCCTTTCAGCTGCCAACCAGGGTACTGTAAAAACTACCAACAGAACTCGTTTCTGGCACCCTCCCCGGTGGAGTTGTGCATGGGGTGTGTTTGGAACATTTTGTCAGCAGCCGAGTCCAAAACTCAGCTGTTCCCCATCTCAGCCCAGAAAGCAGGTAGCAAAACTTTTGTGGTGCCTTTCAGCTGCCTACCGGGGTAGTGTAAAAACTACCAACAGAACTCGTTTCTGGCACCTTCCCTGGTGGAGCTGTGCATGGGGTGTGTTTGGAACATATTGTTACCAGCCGAGTCCAAAATTCAGCCGTTCCCCATCACAGCCCAGAAAGCAGGTAGAACAAGTTTTGTGGTGCCTTTCAGCTGCCTACCGGGGTACTGTAAAAACTACCAACAGACCTCGGTTCTGGCACCTTCCCCGGTGGAGTTGTGCATGGGGTGTGTTTGGAACATTTTGTCACCAGCCGAGTCCAAAATTCAGCCGTTCCCCATCTCAGCCCAGAAAGCAGGTAGAACAAGTTTTGTGGTGCCTTTCTCTTGCCTACCGGGGTAGTGTAAAAACTACCAAGAGAACTCGTTTCTGGCACCTTTCCCGGTGGAGTTGTGCATGGGGTGTGTTTGGAACATTTTGTCACCAGCCGAGTCCAAAATTCAGCGATTCCCCATCTCAGCCCAGAAAGCAGGTAGAACAAGTCTTGTGGTGCCTTTCAGCTGCCTACCAGGGTACTGTAAAAACTACCAACAGAACTCGTTTCTGGCACCTTCCCCGGAGGAGTTGTGCATGGGGTGTGTTTGGAACATTTTGTCAGCAGCCGAGTCCAAAATTCAGCCGTTCCCAATCTCAGCCCAGAAAGCAGGTAGAACAAGTTTTGTGGTGCCTTTCAGCTGCCTACCGGGGTACTGTAAAAACTACCAACAGAACTCGTTTCTCGCACCTTCCCCGGTGGAGTTGTGCATGGGGTGTGTTTGGAACATTTTGTCAGCAGCCGAGTCCAAAATTCAGCGATTCCCCATCTCAGCCCAGAAAGCAGGTAGAACAAGTTTTGTGGTGCCTTTCAGCTGCCTACCGGGGTAGTGTAAAAACTACCAACAGAACTCGTTTCTGGCCCCTTCCTCGGTTGAGGTGTGCATGGGGTGTGTTTGGAACATTTTGTTACCAGCCGAGTCCAAAATTCAGCCGTTCCCCATCTCAGCCCAGAAAGCAGGTACAACAAGTTTTGTGGTGCCTTTCAGCTGCCTACCGGGGTAGTGTAAAAACTACCAAAAGAACTCATTTCTGGCCCCTTCCTCGGTGGAGTTGTGCATGGGGTGTGTTTGGAACATTTTGTCACCAGCCGAGTCCAAAATTCAGCCGTTCCCCATCTCAGCCCAGAAAGCAGGTAGAACAAGTTTTGTGGTGCCTTTCTCTTGCCTACCGGGGTAGTGTAAAAACTACCAACAGAACTCGTTTCTGGCACCTTCCCCGGTGGAGTTGTGCATGGGGTGTGTTTGGAACATTTTGTCACCAGCCGAGTCCAAAATTCAGCGATTCCCCATCTCAGCCCAGAAAGCAGGTAGAACAAGTTTTGTAATGCCTTTCAGCTGCCTACCGGGGTAGTGTAAAAACTACCAACAGAACTCGTTTCTGGCACCTTTGGCGGTGGAGTTGTGCATGGGGTGTGTTTGGAACATTTTTTCACCAGCCGAGTCCAAAATTCAGCGATTCTCCATCTCAGCCCAGAAAGCAGGTAGTACAAGTTTTGTGGTGCCTTTCTCTTGCCTACCAGGGTAGTGTAAAAACTACCAACAGAACTCGTTTCTGGCACCTTTCCCGGTGGAGTTGTGCATGGGTTGTGTTTGGAACATTTTTTCACCAGCCGAGTCCAAAATTCAGCGATTCTCCATCTCAGCCCAGAAAGCAGGTAGAACAAGTCTTGTGGTGCCTTTCAGCTGCCTACCAGGGTACTGTAAAAACTAACAACAGAACTCGTTTCTGGCACCTTCCCCGGAGGAGTTGTGCATGGGGTGTGTTTGGAACATTTTGTCAGCAGCCGAGTCCAAAATTCAGCCGTTCCCAATCTCAGCCCAGAAAGCAGGTAGAACAAGTTTTGTGGTGCCTTTCAGCTGCCTACCGGGGTACTGTAAAAACTACCAACAGAACTCGTTTCTCGCACCTTCCCCGGTGGAGTTGTGCATGGGGTGTGTTTGGAACATTTTGTCACCAGCCGAGTCCAAAATTCAGCGATTCCCCATCTCAGCCCAGAAAGCAGGTAGAACAAGTTTTGTGGTGCCTTTCAGCTGCCTACCGGGGTAGTGTAAAAACTACCAACAGAACTCGTTTCTGGCCCCTTCCTCGGTTGAGGTGTGCATGGGGTGTGTTTGGAACATTTTGTTACCAGCCGAGTCCAAAATTCAGCCGTTCCCCATCTCAGCCCAGAAAGCAGGTACAACAAGTTTTGTGGTGCCTTTCAGCTGCCTACCGGGGTAGTGTAAAAACTACCAAAAGAACTCGTTTCTGGCCCCTTCCTCGGTGGAGTTGTGCATGGGGTGTGTTTGGAACATTTTGTCACCAGCCGAGTCCAAAATTCAGCCGTTCCCCATCTCAGCCCAGAAAGCAGGTAGAACAAGTTTTGTGGTGCCTTTCTCTTGCCTACCGGGGTAGTGTAAAAACTACCAACAGAACTCGTTTCTGGCACCTTCCCCGGTGGAGTTGTGCATGGGCTGTGTTTGGAACATTTTGTCACCAGCCGAGTCCAAAATTCAGCGATTCCCCATCTCAGCCCAGAAAGCAGGTAGAACAAGTTTTGTAATGCCTTTCAGCTGCCTACCGGGGTAGTGTAAAAACTACCAACAGAACTCGTTTCTGGCACCTTCCCCGGTGGAGTTGTGCATGGGGTGTGTTTGGAACATTTTTTCACCAGCCGAGTCCAAAATTCAGCGATTCTCCATCTCAGCCCAGAAAGCAGGTAGTACAAGTTTTGTGGTGCCTTTCTCTTGCCTACCAGGGTAGTGTAAAAACTACCAACAGAACTCGTTTCTGGCACCTTCCCCGGTGGAGTTGTGCATGGGGTGTGTTTGGAACATTTTGTCACCAGCCGAGTCCGAAACTCAGCTGTTCCCCATCTCAGCCCAGAAAGCAGGTAGCAAGACTTTTGTGGTGCCTTTCAGCTGCCTACCGGGGTAGTGTAAAAACTACCAACAGAACTCGTTTCTGGCACCTTCCCCGGTGGAGTTGTGCATGGGGTGTGTTTGGAACATTTTGTCACCAGCCGAGTCCAAAATTCAGCCGTTCCCCATCTCAGCCCAGAAAGCAGGTAGAACAAGTCTTGTGGTGCCTTTCAGCTGCCTACCAGGGTACTGTAAAAACTACCAACAGAACTCGTTTCTCGCACCTTCCCCGGTGGAGTTGTGCATGGGGTGTGTTTGGAACATTTTGTCAGCAGCCGAGTCCAAACTTCAGCTGTTCCCCATCTCAGCCCAGAAAGCAGGTACAACAAGTTTTGTGGTGCCTTTCTCTTGCCTACCGGGGTACTGTAAAAACTACCAACAGAACTCGTTTCTGGCACCTTCCCCGGTGGAGTTGTGCATGGGGTGTGTTTGGAACATTTTGTCAGCAGCCGAGTCCAAAATTCAGCTGTTCCCCATCTCAGCCCAGAAAGCAGGTAGAACAAGTTTTGTGGTGCCTTTCAGCTGCCTACCGGGGTAGTGTAAAAACTACCAACAGAACTCCTTTCTGGCACCTTCCTCGGTGGAGTTGTGCATGGGGTGTGTTTGGAACATTTTGTCACCAGCCGAGTCCAAAATTCAGCTGTTCCCAATCTCAGCCCAGAAAGCAGGTAGCAAGACTTTTGTGGTGCCTTTCAGCTGCCTACCGGGGTAGTGTAAAAACTACCAACAGAACTCGTTTCTGGCACCTTCCCCGGTGGAGTTGTGCATGGGGTGTGTTTGGAACATTTTGTCACCAGCCGAGTCCAAAATTCAGCTGTTCCCCATCTCAGCCCAGAAAGCAGGTAGAACAAGTTTTGTGGTGCCTTTCAGCTGCCTACCGGGGTAGTGTAAAAACTACCAACAGAACTCCTTTCTGGCACCTTCCTCGGTGGAGTTGTGCATGGGGTGTGTTTGGAACATTTTGTCACCAGCCGAGTCCAAAATTCAGCTGTTCCCCATCTCAGCCCAGAAAGCAGGTAGAACAAGTTTTGTGGTGCCTTTCAGCTGCCTACCGGGGTAGTGTAAAAACTACCAACAGAACTCCTTTCTGGCACCTTCCTCGGTGGAGTTGTGCATGGGGTGTGTTTGGAACATTTTGTCACCAGCCGAGTCCAAAATTCAGCTGTTCCCCATCTCAGCCCAGAAAGCAGGTAGCAAGACTTTTGTGGTGCCTTTCAGCTGCCTACCGGGGTAGTGTAAAAACTACCAACAGAACTCGTTTCTGGCACCTTTGCCGGTGGAGCTGTGCATGGGGTGTGTTTGGAACATTTTGTCACCAGCCGAGTCCAAAATTCAGCGATTCTCCTCTCAGCCCAGAAAGCAGGTAGAACAAGTTTTGTGGTGCCTTTCAGCTGCCTACCGGGGTAGTGTAAAAACTACCAACAGACCTCGTTTCTGGCACCTTCCCCGGTGGAGTTGTGCATGGGGTGTGTTTGGAACATTTTGTCACCAGCCGAGTCCAAAATTCAGCGATTCCCCATCTAAGCCCAGAAAGCAGGTAGAACAAGTTTTGTGGTGCCTTTCAGCTGCCTACCGGGGTAGTGTAAAAACTACCAACAGAACTCCTTTCTGGCACCTTTCCCGGTGGAGTTGTGCATGGGGTGTGTTTGGAACATTTTTTCACCAGCCGAGTCCAAAATTCAGCGATTCTCCATCTCAGCCCAGAAAGCAGGTAGAACAAGTCTTGTGGTGCCTTTCAGCTGCCTACCGGGGTACTGTAAAAACTACCAACAGAACTCGTTTCTGGCACCTTCCCCGGTGGAGTTGTGCATGGGGTGTGTTTGGAACATTTTGTCAGCAGCCGAGTCCAAAATTCAGCTATTCTCCATCTCAGCCCAGAAAGCAGGAAGAACAAGTTTTGTAGTGCCTTTCTCTTGCCTACCGGGGTAGTGTAAAAACTACCAACAGAACTCGTTTCTGGCACCTTCCCCGGTGGAGTTGTGCATGGGGTGTGTTTGGAACATTTTGTCACCAGCCGAGTCCAAAATTCAGCGATTCTCCATCTCAGCCCAGAAAGCAGGTAGAACAAGTTTTGTGGTGCCTTTCTCTTGCCTACCGGGGTACTGTAAAAACTACCAACAGAACTCGTTTCTGGCACCTTCCCCGGAGGAGTTGTGCATGGGGTGTGTTTGGAACATTTTGTCAGCAGCCGAGTCCAAAATTCAGCTGTTCCCCATCTCAGCCCAGAAAGCAGGTACAACAAGTTTTGTGGTGCCTTTCAGCTGCCTACCGGGGTAGTGTAAAAACTACCAACAGAACTCGTTTCTGGCACCTTTGGCGGTGGAGCTGTGCATGGGGTGTGTTTGGAACATTTTGTCACCAGCCGAGTCCAAAATTCAGCCGTTCCCCATCTCAGCCCAGAAAGCAGGTAGAACAAGTTTTGTGGTGCCTTTCAGCTGCCTACCGGGGTACTGTAAAAACTACCAACCGAACTCGTTTCTGGCACCTTCCTCGGTGGAGTTGTGCATGGGGTGTGTTTGGAACATTTTGTCACCAGCCGAGTCCAAAATTCAGCGATTCCCCATCTCAGCCCAGAAAGCAGGTAGAACAAGTTTTGTGGTGCCTTTCAGCTGCCTACCGGGGTACTGTAAAAACTACCAACAGAACTCGTTTCTGGCCCCTTCCTCGGTTGAGGTGTGCATGGGGTGTGTTTGAAACATTTTGTTACCAGCCGAGTCCAAAATTCAGCCGTTCCCCATCTCAGCCCAGAAAGCAGGTACAACAAGTTTTGTGGTGCCTTTCAGCTGCCTACCGGGGTAGTGTAAAAACTACCAACAGAACTCGTTTCTGGCCCCTTCCTCGGTGGAGTTGTGCATGGGGTGTGTTTGGAACATTTTGTCACCAGCCGAGTCCAAAATTCAGCCGTTCCCCATCTCAGCCCAGAAAGCAGGTACAACAAGTTTTGTGGTGCCTTTCAGCTGCCTACCGGGGTAGTGTAAAAACTACCAACAGAACTCGTTTCTGGCACCTTCCCCGGTGGAGTTGTGCATGGGGTGTGTTTGGAACATTTTGTCAGCAGCCGAGTCCAAAATTCAGCGATTCCCCATCTCAGCCCAGAAAGCAGGTAGAACAAGTTTTGTAATGCCTTTCAGCTGCCTACCGGGGTAGTGTAAAAACTACCAACAGAACTCGTTTCTGGCACCTTCCCCGGTGGAGTTGTGCATGGGGTGTGTTTGGAACATTTTGTCAGCAGCCGAGTCCAAAATTCAGCGATTCCCCATCTCAGCCCAGAAAGCAGGTAGAACAAGTTTTGTGGTGCCTTTCTCTTGCCTACCGGGGTAGTATAAAAACTACCAACAGAACTCGTTTCTGGCACCTTCCCCGGAGGAGTTGTGCATGGGGTGTGTTTGGAACATTTTGTCAGCAGCCGAGTCCAAAATTCAGCTGTTCCCCATCTCAGCCCAGAAAGCAGGTAGAACAAGTTTTGTGGTGCCTTTCAGCTGCCTACCGGGGTACTGTAAAAACTACCAACAGAACTCGTTTCTGGCACCTTTGCCGGTGGAGCTGTGCATGGGGTGTGTTTGGAACATTTTGTCAGCAGCCGAGTCCAAAATTCAGCGATTCCCCATCTCAGCCCAGAAAGCAGGTAGAACAAGTTTTGTGGTGCCTTTCAGCTGCCTACCGGGGTAGTGTAAAAACTACCAACAGAACTCGTTTCTGGCCCCTTCCTAAGTTGAGGTGTGCATGGGGTGTGTTTGGAACATTTTGTCACCAGCCGAGTCCAAAATTCAGCCGTTCCCCATCTCAGCCCAGAAAGCAGGTAGAAAAACTTTTGTGGTGCCTTTCAGCTGCCTACCGGGGTAGTGTAAAAACTACCAACAGAACTCGTTTCTGGCACCTTCCTCGGTGGAGTTGTGCATGGGGTGTGTTTGGAACATTTTGTCAGCAGCCGAGTCCAAAATTCAGCGATTCCCCATCTCAGCCCAGAAAGCAGGTAGAACAAGTTTTGTGGTGCCTTTCAGCTGCCTACCGGGGTAGTGTAAAAACTACCAACAGAACTCGTTTCTGGCCCCTTCCTCGGTTGAGGTGTGCATGGGGTGTGTTTGGAACATTTTGTTACCAGCCGAGTCCAAAATTCAGCCGTTCCCC
This sequence comes from Falco cherrug, assembly GCF_023634085.1. NCBI lineage: Eukaryota > Metazoa > Chordata > Aves > Falconiformes > Falconidae > Falco > Falco cherrug. The sequence continues at coordinate 478,414 of NW_026599516.1, read as the reverse complement.
ATCTCAGCCCAGAAAGCAGGTACAACAAGTTTTGTGGTGCCTTTCAGCTGCCTACCGGGGTAGTGTAAAAACTACCAACAGAACTCGTTTCTGGCACCTTCCTCGGTGGAGTTGTGCATGGGGTGTGTTTGGAATATTTTGTCACCAGCCGAGTCCAAAATTCAGCTGTTCCCCATCTCAGCCCAGAAAGCAGGTAGAACAAGTTTTGTGGTGCCTTTCTCTTGCCTACCGGGGTAGTGTAAAAACTACCAAAAGAACTCGTTTCTGGCACCTTCCCCGGAGGAGTTGTGCATGGGGTGTGTTTGGAACATTTTGTCAGCAGCCGAGTCCAAAATTCAGCAATTCTCCATCTCAGCCCAGAAAGCAGGTACAACAAGTTTTGTGGTGCCTTTCTCTTGCCTACCGGGGTAGTGTAAAAACTACCAACAGAACTCGTTTCTGGCACCTTCCTCGGAGGAGTTGTGCATGGGGTGTGTTTGGAACATTTTGTCAGCAGCCGAGTCCAAAATTCAGCTGTTCCCCATCTCAGCCCAGAAAGCAGGTACAACAAGTTTTGTGGTGCCTTTCAGCTGCCTACCGGGGTAGTGTAAAAACTACCAACAGAACTCGTTTCTGGCACCTTTGGCGGTGGAGCTGTGCATGGGGTGTGTTTGGAACATTTTGTCACCAGCCGAGTCCAAACTTCAGCTGTTCCCCATCTCAGCCCAGAAAGCAGGTAGAACAAGTTTTGTGGTGCCTTTCAGCTGCCTACCGGGGTACTGTAAAAACTACCAACAGAACTCGTTTCTGGCACCTTCCCCGGTGGAGTTGTGCATGGGGTGTGTTTGGAACATTTTGTCACCAGCCGAGTCCAAAATTCAGCGATTCCCCATCTCAGCCCAGAAAGCAGGTAGAACAAGTTTTGTGGTGCCTTTCAGCTGCCTACCGGGGTAGTGTAAAAACTACCAACAGAACTCGTTTCTGGCCCCTTCCTCGGTTGAGGTGTGCATGGGGTGTGTTTGGAACATTTTGTTACCAGCCGAGTCCAAAATTCAGCCGTTCCCCATCTCAGCCCAGAAAGCAGGTACAACAAGTTTTGTGGTGCCTTTCAGCTGCCTACCGGGGTAGTGTAAAAACTACCAACAGAACTCGTTTCTGGCACCTTCCTCGGTGGAGTTGTGCATGGGGTGTGTTTGGAACATTTTGTCACCAGCCGAGTCCAAAATTCAGCGATTCCCCATCTCAGCCCAGAAAGCAGGTACAACAAGTTTTGTGGTGCCTTTCAGCTGCCTACCGGGGTAGTGTAAAAACTACCAAAAGAACTCGTTTCTGGCCCCTTCCTCGGTGGAGTTGTGCATGGGGTGTGTTTGGAACATTTTGTCACCAGCCGAGTCCAAAATTCAGCCGTTCCCCATCTCAGCCCAGAAAGCAGGTAGAACAAGTTTTGTGGTGCCTTTCAGCTGCCTACCGGGGTAGTGTAAAAACTACCAACAGAACTCGTTTCTGGCACCTTCCCCGGTGGAGTTGTGCATGGGGTGTGTTTGGAACATTTTGTCAGCAGCCGAGTCCAAAATTCAGCGATTCCCCATCTCAGCCAAGAAAGCAGGTAGAACAAGTTTTGTAATGCCTTTCAGCTGCCTACCGGGGTAGTGTAAAAACTACCAACAGAACTCGTTTCTGGCACCTTCCCCGGTGGAGTTGTGCATGGGGTGTGTTTGGAACATTTTTTCACCAGCCGAGTCCAAAATTCAGCGATTCTCCATCTCAGCCCAGAAAGCAGGTAGAACAAGTTTTGTGGTGCCTTTCTCTTGCCTACCGGGGTAGTATAAAAACTACCAACAGAACTCGTTTCTGGCACCTTCCCCGGAGGAGTTGTGCATGGGGTGTGTTTGGAACATTTTGTCAGCAGCCGAGTCCAAAATTCAGCTGTTCCCCATCTCAGCCCAGAAAGCAGGTAGAACAAGTTTTGTGGTGCCTTTCAGCTGCCTACCGGGGTAGTGTAAAAACTACCAACAGAACTCGTTTCTGGCACCTTTGGCGGTGGAGCTGTGCATGGGGTGTGTTTGGAACATTTTGTCACCAGCCGAGTCCAAAATTCAGCGATTCCCCATCTCAGCCCAGAAAGCAGGTAGCAAGACTTTTGTGGTGCCTTTCAGCTGCCTACCGGGGTAGTGTAAAAACTACCAACAGAACTCGTTTCTGGCATCTTTGCCGGTGGAGCTGTGCATGGGGTGTGTTTGGAACATTTTGTCACCAGCCGAGTCCAAAATTCAGCGATGCTCCTCTCAGCCCAGAAAGCAGGTAGAACAAGTTTTGTGGTGCCTTTCAGCTGCCTACCGGGGTAGTGTAAAAACTACCAACAGAACTCGTTTCTGGCACCTTCCCCGGTGGAGTTGTGCATGGGGTGTGTTTGGAACATTTTGTCAGCAGCCGAGTCCAAAATTCAGCGATTCCCCATCTCAGCCCAGAAAGCAGGTAGAACAAGTTTTGTGGTGCCTTTCAGCTGCCTACCGGGGTAGTGTAAAAACTACCAACAGAACTCGTTTCTGGCACCTTCCCCGGTGGAGTTGTGCATGGGGTGTGTTTGGAACATTTTGTCACCAGCCGAGTCCAAAATTCAGCGATTCTCCATCTCAGCCCAGAAAGCAGGTAGAACAAGTCTTGTGGTGCCTTTCAGCTGCCTACCGGGGTACTGTAAAAACTACCAACAGAACTCGTTTCTGGCACCTTCCTCGGTGGAGTTGTGCATGGGGTGTGTTTGGAACATTTTGTCAGCAGCCGAGTCCAAAATTCAGCGATTCCCCATCTCAGCCCAGAAAGCAGGTAGAACAAGTTTTGTAATGCCTTTCAGCTGCCTACCGGGGTAGTGTAAAAACTACCAACAGAACTCGTTTCTGGCACCTTCCCCGGTGGAGTTGTGCATGGGGTGTGTTTGGAACATTTTTTCACCAGCCGAGTCCAAAATTCAGCGATTCTCCATCTCAGCCCAGAAAGCAGGTAGAACAAGTTTTGTGGTGCCTTTCTCTTGCCTACCGGGGTAGTATAAAAACTACCAACAGAACTCGTTTCTGGCACCTTCCCCGGTGGAGTTGTGCATGGGGTGTGTTTGGAACATTTTGTCAGCAGCCGAGTCCAAAATTCAGCTGTTCCCCATCTCAGCCCAGAAAGCAGGTAGAACAAGTTTTGTGGTGCCTTTCAGCTGCCTACCGGGGTAGTGTAAAAACTACCAACAGAACTCGTTTCTGGCACCTTCCCCGGTGGAGTTGTGCATGGGGTGTGTTTGGAACATTTTGTCACCAGCCGAGTCCAAAATTCAGCTGTTCCCCATCTCAGCCCAGAAAGCAGGTAGAACAAGTTTTGTGGTGCCTTTCAGCTGCCTACCGGGGTAGTGTAAAAACTACCAACAGAACTCGTTTCTGGCACCTTCCCCGGTGGAGTTGTGCATGGGGTGTGTTTGGAACATTTTTTCACCAGCCGAGTCCAAAATTCAGCGATTCTCCATCTCAGCCCAGAAAGCAGGTAGAACAAGTTTTGTGGTGCCTTTCAGCTGCCTACCGGGGTACTGTAAAAACTACCAACAGAACTCGTTTCTGGCACCTTCCCCGGTGGAGTTGTGCATGGGGTGTGTTTGGAACATTTTGTCAGCAGCCGAGTCCAAAATTCATCGATTCCCCATCTCAGCCCAGAAAGCAGGTAGAACAAGTTTTGTAATGCCTTTCAGCTGCCTACCGGGGTAGTGTAAAAACTACCAACAGAACTCGTTTCTGGCACCTTCCCCGGTGGAGTTGTGCATGGGGTGTGTTTGGAACATTTTGTCAGCAGCCGAGTCCAAAATTCAGCGATTCTCCATCTCAGCCCAGTAAGCAGGTAGAACAAGTTTTGTGGTGCCTTTCTCTTGCCTACCGGGGTAGTGTAAAAACTACCAACAGAACTCGTTTCTGGCACCTTCCCCGGAGGAGTTGTGCATGGGGTGTGTTTGGAACATTTTGTCAGCAGCCGAGTCCAAAATTCAGCGATTCTCCATCTCAGCCCAGAAAGCAGGTAGAACAAGTTTTGTGGTGCCTTTCTCTTGCCTACCGGGGTAGTGTAAAAACTACCAACAGAACTCGTTTCTGGCACCTTCCCCGGAGGAGTTGTGCATGGGGTGTGTTTGGAACATTTTGTCAGCAGCCGAGTCCAAAATTCAGCTGTTCCCCATCTCAGCCCAGAAAGCAGGTAGAACAAGTTTTGTGGTGCCTTTCAGCTGCCTACCGGGGTACTGTAAAAACTACCAACAGAACTCGTTTCTGGCACCTTTGGCGGTGGAGCTGTGCATGGGGTGTGTTTGGAACATTTTGTCACCAGCCGAGTCCAAAATTCAGCTGTTCCCCATCTCAGCCCAGAAAGCAGGTAGAACAAGTTTTGTGGTGCCTTTCAGCTGCCTACCGGGGTACTGTAAAAACTACCAACCGAACTCATTTCTGGCACCTTCCCCGGTGGAGTTGTGCATGGGGTGTGTTTGGAACATTTTGTCAGCAGCCGAGTCCAAAATTCAGCGATTCCCCATCTCAGCCCAGAAAGCAGGTAGAACAAGTTTTGTGGTGCCTTTCAGCTGCCTACCGGGGTAGTGTAAAAACTACCAACAGAACTCGTTTCTGGCACCTTCCCCGGTGGAGTTGTGCATGGGGTGTGTTTGGAACATTTTGTCAGCAGCCGAGTCCAAACTTCAGCTGATCCCCATCTCAGCCCAGAAAGCAGGTAGAACAAGTTTTGTGGTGCCTTTCAGCTGCCTACCGGGGTACTGTAAAAACTACCAACAGAACTCGTTTCTGGCACCTTCCCCGGTGGAGTTGTGCATGGGGTGTGTTTGGAACATTTTGTCAGCAGCCGAGTCCAAAATTCAGCTGTTCCCCATCTCAGCCCAGAAAGCAGGTACAACAAGTTTTGTGGTGCCTTTCAGCTGCCTACCGGGGTAGTGTAAAAACTACCAACAGAACTCGTTTCTGGCACCTTTGGCGGTGGAGCTGTGCATGGGGTGTGTTTGGAACATTTTGTCACCAGCCGAGTCCAAAATTCAGCTGTTCCCCATCTCAGCCCAGAAAGCAGGTAGAACAAGTTTTGTGGTGCCTTTCAGCTGCCTACCGGGGTACTGTAAAAACTACCAACCGAACTCGTTTCTGGCACCTTCCCCGGTGGAGTTGTGCATGGGGTGTGTTTGGAACATTTTGTCACCAGCCGAGTCCAAAATTCAGCGATTCCCCATCTCAGCCCAGAAAGCAGGTAGAACAAGTTTTGTGGTGCCTTTCAGCTGCCTACCGGGGTAGTGTAAAAACTACCAACAGAACTCGTTTCTGGCACCTTCCTCGGTTGAGGTGTGCATGGGGTGTGTTTGGAACATTTTGTTACCAGCCGAGTCCAAAATTCAGCCGTTCCCCATCTCAGCCCAGAAAGCAGGTACAACAAGTTTTGTGGTGCCTTTCAGCTGCCTACCGGGGTAGTGTAAAAACTACCAACAGAACTCGTTTCTGGCACCTTCCTCGGTGGAGTTGTGCATGGGGTGTGTTTGGAACATTTTGTCACCAGCCGAGTCCAAAATTCAGCGATTCCCCATCTCAGCCCAGAAAGCAGGTACAACAAGTTTTGTGGTGCCTTTCAGCTGCCTACCGGGGTAGTGTAAAAACTACCAAAAGAACTCGTTTCTGGCCCCTTCCTCGGTGGAGTTGTGCATGGGGTGTGTTTGGAACATTTTGTCACCAGCCGAGTCCAAAATTCAGCCGTTCCCCATCTCAGCCCAGAAAGCAGGTAGAACAAGTTTTGTGGTGCCTTTCAGCTGCCTACCGGGGTAGTGTAAAAACTACCAACAGAACTCGTTTCTGGCACCTTCCCCGGTGGAGTTGTGCATGGGGTGTGTTTGGAACATTTTGTCAGCAGCCGAGTCCAAAATTCAGCGATTCCCCATCTCAGCCCAGAAAGCAGGTAGAACAAGTTTTGTAATGCCTTTCAGCTGCCTACCGGGGTAGTGTAAAAACTACCAACAGAACTCGTTTCTGGCACCTTCCCCGGTGGAGTTGTGCATGGGGTGTGTTTGGAACATTTTTTCACCAGCCGAGTCCAAAATTCAGCGATTCTCCATCTCAGCCCAGAAAGCAGGTAGAACAAGTTTTGTGGTGCCTTTCTCTTGCCTACCGGGGTAGTATAAAAACTACCAACAGAACTCGTTTCTGGCACCTTCCCCGGAGGAGTTGTGCATGGGGTGTGTTTGGAACATTTTGTCAGCAGCCGAGTCCAAAATTCAGCTGTTCCCCATCTCAGCCCAGAAAGCAGGTAGAACAAGTTTTGTGGTGCCTTTCAGCTGCCTACCGGGGTAGTGTAAAAACTACCAACAGAACTCGTTTCTGGCACCTTTGCCGGTGGAGCTGTGCATGGGGTGTGTTTGGAACATTTTGTCACCAGCCGAGTCCAAAATTCAGCTGTTCCCCATCTCAGCCCAGAAAGCAGGTACAACAAGTTTTGTGGTGCCTTTCAGCTGCCTACCGGGGTACTGTAAAAACTACCAACAGAACTCGTTTCTGGCACCTTTGCCGGTGGAGCTGTGCATGGGGTGTGTTTGGAACATTTTGTCAGCAGCCGAGTCCAAAATTCAGCGATTCCCCATCTCAGCCCAGAAAGCAGGTAGCAAGACTTTTGTGGTGCCTTTCAGCTGCCTACCGGGGTAGTGTAAAAACTACCAACAGAACTCGTTTCTGGCCCCTTCCTAAGTTGAGGTGTGCATGGGGTGTGTTTGGAACATTTTGTCACCAGCCGAGTCCAAAATTCAGCCGTTCCTCATCTCAGCCCAGAAAGCAGGTAGAAAAACTTTTGTGGTGCCTTTCAGCTGCCTACCGGGGTAGTGTAAAAACTACCAACAGAACTCGTTTCTGGCACCTTCCTCGGTGGAGTTGTGCATGGGGTGTGTTTGGAACATTTTGTCAGCAGCCGAGTCCAAAATTCAGCTGTTCCCCATCTCAGCCCAGAAAGCAGGTAGAACAAGTTTTGTGGTGCCTTTCAGCTGCCTACCGGGGTAGTGTAAAAACTACCAAAAGAACTCGTTTCTGGCCCCTTCCTCGGTGGAGTTGTGCATGGGGTGTGTTTGGAACATTTTGTCACCAGCCGAGTCCAAAATTCAGCCGTTCCCCATCTCAGCCCAGAAAGCAGGTAGAACAAGTTTTGTGGTGCCTTTCAGCTGCCTACCGGGGTAGTGTAAAAACTACCAACAGAACTCGTTTCTGGCACCTTTCCCGGTGGAGCTGTGCATGGGGTGTGTTTGGAACATTTTGTCACCAGCCGAGTCCAAAATTCAGCTGTTCCCCATCTCAGCCCAGAAAGCAGGTAGAACAAGTTTTGTGGTGCCTTTCAGCTGCCTACCGGGGTACTGTAAAAACTACCAACAGAACTCCTTTCTGGCACCTTCCCCGGTGGAGTTGTGCATGGGGTGTGTTTGGAACATTTTGTCAGCAGCCGAGTCCAAAATTCAGCGATTCCCCATCTCAGCCAAGAAAGCAGGTAGAACAAGTTTTGTGGTGCCTTTCAGCTGCCTACCGGGGTAGTGTAAAAACTACCAACAGAACTCGTTTCTGGCCCCTTCCTCGGTTGAGGTGTGCATGGGGTGTGTTTGGAACATTTTGTTACCAGCCGAGTCCAAAATTCAGCCGTTCCCCATCTCAGCCCAGAAAGCAGGTACAACAAGTTTTGTGGTGCCTTTCAGCTGCCTACCGGGGTAGTGTAAAAACTACCAACAGAACTCGTTTCTGGCACCTTCCTCGGTGGAGTTGTGCATGGGGTGTGTTTGGAACATTTTGTCACCAGCCGAGTCCAAAATTCAGCCGTTCCCCATCTCAGCCCAGAAAGCAGGTACAACAAGTTTTGTGGTGCCTTTCAGCTGCCTACCGGGGTAGTGTAAAAACTACCAACAGAACTCGTTTCTGGCACCTTCCCCGGTGGAGTTGTGCATGGGGTGTGTTTGGAACATTTTTTCACCAGCCGAGTCCAAAATTCAGCGATTCTCCATCTCAGCCCAGAAAGCAGGTAGAACAAGTTTTGTGGTGCCTTTCTCTTGCCTACCGGGGTAGTATAAAAACTACCAACAGAACTCGTTTCTGGCACCTTCCCCGGTGGAGTTGTGCATGGGGTGTGTTTGGAACATTTTGTCAGCAGCCGAGTCCAAAATTCAGCTGTTCCCCATCTCAGCCCAGAAAGCAGGTAGAACAAGTTTTGTGGTGCCTTTCAGCTGCCTACCGGGGTAGTGTAAAAACTACCAACAGAACTCGTTTCTGGCACCTTTGCCGGTGGAGCTGTGCATGGGGTGTGTTTGGAACATTTTGTCAGCAGCCGAGTCCAAAATTCAGCGATTCCCCATCTCAGCCCAGAAAGCAGGTAGAACAAGTTTTGTGGTGCCTTTCAGCTGCCTACCAGGGTACTGTAAAAACTACCAACAGAACTCATTTCTCGCACCTTCCCCGGTGGAGTTGTGCATGGGGTGTGTTTGGAACATTTTGTCAGCAGCCGAGTCCAAAATTCAGCTGATCCCCATCTCATCCCAGAAAGCAGGTACAACAAGTTTTGTGGTGCCTTTCAGCTGCCTACCGGGGTAGTGTAAAAACTACCAACAGAACTCGTTTCTGGCACCTTCCCCGGTGGAGTTGTGCATGGGGTGTGTTTGGAACATTTTGTCACCAGCCGAGTCCAAAATTCAGCCGTTCCCCATCTCAGCCCAGAAAGCAGGTAGAACAAGTTTTGTGGTGCCTTTCTCTTGCCTACCAGGGTACTGTAAAAACTACCAACAGAACTCGTTTCTGGCCCCTTCCCCGGTGGAGTTGTGCATGGGGTGTGTTTGGAACATTTTGTCACCAGCCGAGTCCAAAATTCAGCCGTTCCCCATCTCAGCCCAGAAAGCAGGTACAACAAGTTTTGTGGTGCCTTTCAGCTGCCTACCGGGGTACTGTAAAAACTACCAACAGAACTCGTTTCTGGCACCTTCCCAGGAGGAGTTGTGCATGGGGTGTGTTTGGAACATTTTGTCACCAACCGAGTCCAAAATTCAGCTGTTCCCCACCTCAGCCCAGAAAGCAGGTAGAACAAGTTTTGTGGTGCCTTTCAGCTGCCTACCGGGGTACTGTAAAAACTACCAACAGAACTCGTTTCTGGCACCTTCCCCGGAGGAGTTGTGCATGGGGTGTGTTTGGAACATTTTGTCAGCAGCCGAGTCCAAAATTCAGCGATTCCCCATCTCAGCCCAGAAAGCAGGTAGAACAAGTTTTGTGGTGCCTTTCTCTTGCCTACCGGGGTAGTGTAAAAACTACCAACAGAACTCGTTTCTGGCACCTTCCCCGGAGGAGTTGTGCATGGGGTGTGTTTGGAACATTTTGTCAGCAGCCGAGTCCAAAATTCAGCTTTTCCCCATCTCAGCCCAGAAAGCAGGTAGAACAAGTTTTGTGGTGCCTTTCAGCTGCCTACCGGGGTAGTGTAAAAACTACCAAAAGAACTCGTTTCTGGCACCTTCCCCGGAGGAGTTGTGCATGGGGTGTGTTTGGAACATTTTGTCAGCAGCCGAGTCCAAAATTCAGCGCTTCTCCATCTCAGCCCAGAAAGCAGGTAGAACAAGTTTTGTAATGCCTTTCAGCTGCCTACCGGGGTAGTGTAAAAACTACCAACAGAACTCGTTTCTGGCACCTTTCCCGGTGGAGCTGTGCATGGGGTGTGTTTGGAACATTTTGTCACCAGCCGAGTCCAAACTTCAGCTGTTCCCCATCTCAGCCCAGAAAGCAGGTAGAACAAGTTTTGTGGTGCCTTTCAGCTGCCTACCGGGGTACTGTAAAAACTACCAACAGAACTCGTTTCTGGCACCTTCCCCGGTGGAGTTGTGCATGGGGTGTGTTTGGAACATTTTGTCAGCAGCCGAGTCCAAAATTCAGCGATTCCCCATCTCAGCCCAGAAAGCAGGTAGAACAAGTTTTGTGGTGCCTTTCAGCTGCCTACCGGGGTAGTGTAAAAACTACCAACAGAACTCGTTTCTGGCCCCTTCCTCGGTTGAGGTGTGCATGGGGTGTGTTTGGAACATTTTGTTACCAGCCGAGTCCAAAATTCAGCCGTTCCCCATCTCAGCCCAGAAAGCAGGTACAACAAGTTTTGTGGTGCCTTTCAGCTGCCTACCGGGGTACTGTAAAAACTACCAACAGAACTCGTTTCTGGCACCTTCCCCGGTGGAGTTGTGCATGGGGTGTGTTTGGAACATTTTGTCAGCAGCCGAGTCCAAAATTCAGCGATTCCCCATCTCAGCCCATAAAGCAGGTAGAAAAACTTTTGTGGTGCCTTTCAGCTGCCTACCGGGGTAGTGTAAAAACTACCAACAGAACTCGTTTCTGGCACCTTCCCCGGTGGAGTTGTGCATGGGGTGTGTTTGGAACATTTTGTCACCAGCCGAGTCCAAAATTCAGCGATTCTCCATCTCAGCCCAGAAAGCAGGTAGAACAAGTCTTGTGGTGCCTTTCAGCTGCCTACCAGGGTACTGTAAAAACTACCAACAGAACTCGTTTCTCGCACCTTCCCCGGTGGAGTTGTGCATGGGGTGTGTTTGGAACATTTTGTCAGCAGCCGAGTCCAAAATTCAGCGATTCCCCATCTCAGCCCAGAAAGCAGGTACAACAAGTTTTGTGGTGCCTTTCAGCTGCCTACCGGGGTAGTGTAAAAACTACCAACAGAACTCGTTTCTGGCACCTTCCCCGGTGGAGTTGTGCATGGGGTGTGTTTGGAACATTTTGTCACCAGCCGAGTCCAAAATTCAGCCGTTCCTCATCTCAGCCCAGAAAGCAGGTACAACAAGTTTTGTGGTGCCTTTCTCTTGCCTACCAGGGTACTGTAAAAACTACCAACAGAACTCATTTCTGGCCCCTTCCCCGGTGGAGTTGTGCATGGGGTGTGTTTGGAACATTTTGTCACCAGCCGAGTCCAAAATTCAGCCATTCCCCATCTCAGCCCAGAAAGCAGGTACAACAAGTTTTGTGGTGCCTTTCAGCTGCCTACCGGGGTACTGTAAAAACTACCAACAGAACTCGTTTCTGGCACCTTCCCAGGAGGAGTTGTGCATGGGGTGTGTTTGGAACATTTTGTCACCAGCCGAGTCCAAAATTCAGCTGTTCCCCATCTCAGCGCAGAAAGCAGGTAGAACAAGTTTTGTGGTGCCTTTCAGCTGCCTACCGGGGTACTGTAAAAACTACCAACAGAACTCGTTTCTGGCACCTTCCCCGGAGGAGTTGTGCATGGGGTGTGTTTGGAACATTTGTCAGCAGCCGAGTCCAAAATTCAGCCGTTCCCCATCTCAGCCCAGAAAGCAGGTACAACAAGTTTTGTGGTGCCTTTCAGCTGCCTACCGGGGTAGTGTAAAAACTACCAACAGAACTCGTTTCTGGCACCTTCCTCGGTGGAGTTGTGCATGGGGTGTGTTTGGAACATTTTGTCACCAGCCGAGTCCAAAATTCAGCCGTTCCCCATCTCAGCCCAGAAAGCAGGTAGAACAAGTTTTGTGGTGCCTTTCAGCTGCCTACCGGGGTAGTGTAAAAACTACCAAAAGAACTCGTTTCTGGCACCTTCCCCGGAGGAGTTGTGCATGGGGTGTGTTTGGAACATTTTGTCAGCAGCCGAGTCCAAAATTCAGCGCTTCTCCATCTCAGCCCAGAAAGCAGGTAGAACAAGTTTTGTAATGCCTTTCAGCTGCCTACCGGGGTAGTGTAAAAACTACCAACAGAACTCGTTTCTGGCACCTTTCCCGGTGGAGCTGTGCATGGGGTGTGTTTGGAACATTTTGTCACCAGCCGAGTCCAAACTTCAGCTGTTCCCCATCTCAGCCCAGAAAGCAGGTAGAACAAGTTTTGTGGTGCCTTTCAGCTGCCTACCGGGGTAGTGTAAAAACTACCAACAGAACTCGTTTCTGGCACCTTCCCCGGTGGAGTTGTGCATGGGGTGTGTTTGGAACATTTTGTCAGCAGCCGAGTCCAAAATTCAGCGATTCCCCATCTCAGCCCAGAAAGCAGGTAGAACAAGTTTTGTGGTGCCTTTCAGCTGCCTACCGGGGTAGTGTAAAAACTACCAACAGAACTCGTTTCTGGCCCCTTCCTCGGTTGAGGTGTGCATGGGGTGTGTTTGGAACATTTTGTTACCAGCCGAGTCCAAAATTCAGCCGTTCCCCATCTCAGCCCAGAAAGCAGGTACAACAAGTTTTGTGGTGCCTTTCAGCTGCCTACCGGGGTACTGTAAAAACTACCAACAGAACTCGTTTCTGGCACCTTCCCCGGTGGAGTTGTGCATGGGGTGTGTTTGGAACATTTTGTCAGCAGCCGAGTCCAAAATTCAGCGATTCCCCATCTCAGCCCATAAAGCAGGTAGAAAAACTTTTGTGGTGCCTTTCAGCTGCCTACCGGGGTAGTGTAAAAACTACCAACAGAACTCGTTTCTGGCACCTTCCCCGGTGGAGCTGTGCATGGGGTGTGTTTGGAACATATTGTTACCAGCCGAGTCCAAAATTCAGCCATTCCCCATCTCAGCCCAGAAAGCAGGTAGAACAAGTTTTGTGGTGCCTTTCAGCTGCCTACCGGGGTAGTGTAAAAACTACCAAGAGAACTCGTTTCTGGCACCTTTCCCGGTGGAGTTGTGCATGGGGTGTGTTTGGAACATTTTGTCACCAGCCGAGTCCAAAATTCAGCGATTCTCCATCTCAGCCCAGAAAGCAGGTAGAACAAGTCTTGTGGTGCCTTTCAGCTGCCTACCAGGGTACTGTAAAAACTACCAACAGAACTCGTTTCTCGCACCTTCCCCGGTGGAGTTGTGCATGGGGTGTGTTTGGAACATTTTGTCAGCAGCCGAGTCCAAAATTCAGCTGATCCCCATCTCAGCCCAGAAAGCAGGTACAACAAGTTTTGTGGTGCCTTTCAGCTGCCTACCGGGGTAGTGTAAAAACTACCAACAGAACTCGTTTCTGGCACCTTCCCCGGTGGAGTTGTGCATGGGGTGTGTTTGGAACATTTTGTCACCAGCCGAGTCCAAAATTCAGCCGTTCCCCATCTCAGCCCAGAAAGCAGGTAGAACAAGTTTTGTGGTGCCTTTCTCTTGCCTACCAGGGTACTGTAAAAACTACCAACAGAACTCGTTTCTGGCCCCTTCCCCGGTGGAGTTGTGCATGGGGTGTGTTTGGAACATTTTGTCACCAGCCGAGTCCAAAATTCAGCCGTTCCCCATCTCAGCCCAGAAAGCAGGTACAACAAGTCTTGTGGTGCCTTTCAGCTGCCTACCGGGGTACTGTAAAAACTACCAACAGAACTCGTTTCTGGCACCTTCCCAGGAGGAGTTGTGCATGGGGTGTGTTTGGAACATTTTGTCACCAGCCGAGTCCAAAATTCAGCTGTTCCCCATCTCAGCGCAGAAAGCAGGTAGAACAAGTTTTGTGGTGCCTTTCAGCTGCCTACCGGGGTACTGTAAAAACTACCAACAGAACTCGTTTCTGGCACCTTCCCCGGAGGAGTTGTGCATGGGGTGTGTTTGGAACATTTTGTCAGCAGCCGAGTCCAAAATTCAGCGATTCCCCATCTCAGCCCAGAAAGCAGGTAGAACAAGTTTTGTGGTGCCTTTCAGCTGCCTACCGGGGTACTGTAAAAACTACCAACAGAACTCGTTTCTGGCACCTTCCCCGGAGGAGTTGTGCATGGGGTGTGTTTGGAACATTTGTCAGCAGCCGAGTCCAAAATTCAGCCGTTCCCCATCTCAGCCCAGAAAGCAGGTACAACAAGTTTTGTGGTGCCTTTCAGCTGCCTACCGGGGTAGTGTAAAAACTACCAACAGAACTCGTTTCTGGCACCTTCCTCGGTGGAGTTGTGCATGGGGTGTGTTTGGAACATTTTGTCACCAGCCGAGTCCAAAATTCAGCTGTTCCCCATCCCTAGCCCAGAAAGCAGGTACAACAAGTTTTGTGGTGCCTTTCAGCTGCCTACCGGGGTAGTGTAAAAACTACCAACAGAACTCGTTTCTGGCACCTTCCTCGGTGGAGTTGTGCATGGGGTGTGTTTGGAACATTTTGTCACCAGCCGAGTCCAAAATTCAGCCGTTCCCCATCTCAGCCCAGAAAGCAGGTAGAACAAGTTTTGTGGTGCCTTTCAGCTGCCTACCAGGGTACTGTAAAAACTACCAACAGAACTCGTTTCTGGCACCTTCCCCGGTGGAGTTGTGCATGGGGTGTGTTTGGAACATTTTGTCAGCAGCCGAGTCCAAAATTCAGCGATTCCCCATCTCAGCCCAGAAAGCAGGTAGAACAAGTTTTGTGGTGCCTTTCAGCTGCCTACCGGGGTAGTGTAAAAACTACCAACAGAACTCGTTTCTGGCACCTTCCCCGGAGGAGTTGTGCATGGGGTGTGTTTGGAACATTTTTTCACCAGCCGAGTCCAAAATTCAGCGATTCTCCATCTCAGCCCAGAAAGCAGGTACAACAAGTTTTGTGGTGCCTTTCTCTTGCCTACCAGGGTAGTGTAAAAACTACCAACAGAACTCGTTTCTGGCACCTTCCCCGGTGGAGTTGTGCATGGGGTGTGTTTGGAACATTTTGTCACCAGCCGAGTCCAAAACTCAGCTGTTCCCCATCTCAGCCCAGAAAGCAGGTAGCAAAACTTCTGTGGTGCCTTTCAGCTGCCTACCGGGGTAGTGTAAAAACTACCAACAGAACTCGTTTCTGGCACCTTCCCCGGTGGAGCTGTGCATGGGGTGTGTTTGGAACATTTTGTTACCAGCCGAGTCCAAAATTCAGCGATTCCCCATCTAAGCCCATAAAGCAGGTAGAAAAACTTTTGTGGTGCCTTTCAGCTGCCTACCGGGGTAGTGTAAAAACTACCAACAGAACTCCTTTCTGGCACCTTCCCCGGTGGAGTTGTGCATGGGGTGTGTTTGGAACATTTTGTCACCAGCCGAGTCCAAAATTCAGCGATTCTCCATCTCAGCCCAGAAAGCAGGTAGAACAAGTTTTGTGGTGCCTTTCTCTTGCCTACCGGGGTAGTGTAAAAACTACCAACAGAACTCATTTCTGGCACCTTCCCCGGAGGAGTTGTGCATGGGGTGTGTTTGGAACATTTTGTCACCAGCCGAGTCCAAAATTCAGCTGTTCCCCATCTCAGCGCAGAAAGCAGGTAGAACAAGTTTTGTGGTGCCTTTCAGCTGCCTACCGGGGTAGTGTAAAAACTACCAACAGAACTCGTTTCTGGCCCCTTCCTAAGTTGAGGTGTGCATGGGGTGTGTTTGGAACATTTTGTCACCAGCCGAGTCCAAAATTCAGCCGTTCCCCATCTCAGCCCAGAAAGCAGGTAGAAAAACTTTTGTGGTGCCTTTCAGCTGCCTACCGGGGTAGTGCAAAAACTACCAACAGAACTCGTTTCTGGCACCTTCCTCGGTGGAGTTGTGCATGGGGTGTGTTTGGAACATTTTTTCACCAGCCGAGTCCAAAATTCAGCTGTTCCCCATCTCAGCCCAGAAAGCAGGTACAACAAGTTTTGTGGTGCCTTTCAGCTGCCTACCGGGGTAGTGTAAAAACTACCAACAGAACTCGTTTCTGGCCCCTTCCTCGGAGGAGTTGTGCATGGGGTGTGTTTGGAACATTTTTTCACCAGCCGAGTCCAAAATTCAGCGATTCCCCATCTCAGCCCAGAAAGCAGGTAGAACAAGTTTTGTGGTGCCTTTCAGCTGCCTACCGGGGTACTGTAAAAACTACCAACAGAACTCGTTTCTGGCACCTTCCCCGGTGGAGTTGTGCATGGGGTGTGTTTGGAACATTTGTCAGCAGCCGAGTCCAAAATTCAGCCGTTCCCCATCTCAGCCCAGAAAGCAGGTACAACAAGTTTTGTGGTGCCTTTCAGCTGCCTACCGGGGTAGTGTAAAAACTACCAACAGAACTCGTTTCTGGCACCTTCCCCGGTGGAGTTGTGCATGGGGTGTGTTTGGAACATTTTGTCACCAGCCGAGTCCAAAATTCCGCCGTTCCCCATCTCAGCCCAGAAAGCAGGTAGAACAAGTTTTGTGGTGCCTTTCAGCTGCCTACCGGGGTAGTGTAAAAACTACCAACAGAACTCGTTTCTGGCACCTTCCCCGGTGGAGCTGTGCATGGGGTGTGTTTGGAACATATTGTTACCAGCCGAGTCCAAAATTCAGCCATTCCCCATCTCAGCCCAGAAAGCAGGTAGAACAAGTTTTGTGGTGCCTTTCAGCTGCCTACCGGGGTACTGTAAAAACTACCAACAGAACTCGTTTCTGGCACCTTCCCCGGTGGAGTTGTGCATGGGGTGTGTTTGGAACATTTTGTCAGCAGCCGAGTCCAAAATTCAGCGATTCTCCATCTCAGCCCAGAAAGCAGGTAGAACAAGTTTTGTGGTGCCTTTCTCTTGCCTACCGGGGTAGTGTAAAAACTACCAACAGAACTCGTTTCTGGCACCTTCCCCGGAGGAGTTGTGCATGGGGTGTGTTTGGAACATTTTGTCAGCAGCCGAGTCCAAAATTCAGCGATTCTCCATCTCAGCCCAGAAAGCAGGTAGAACAAGTTTTGTGGTGCCTTTCTCTTGCCTACCGGGGTAGTGTAAAAACTACCAACAGAACTCGTTTCTGGCACCTTTCCCGGTGGAGTTGTGCATGGGGTGTGTTTGGAACATTTTGTCAGCAGCCGAGTCCAAAATTCAGCTGTTCCCCATCTCAGCCCAGAAAGCAGGTAGAACAAGTTTTGTGGTGCCTTTCAGCTGCCTACCGGGGTACTGTAAAAACTACCAACAGAACTCGTTTCTGGCACCTTTGGCGGTGGAGCTGTGCATGGGGTGTGTTTGGAACATTTTGTCACCAGCCGAGTCCAAAATTCAGCTGTTCCCCATCTCAGCCCAGAAAGCAGGTAGAACAAGTTTTGTGGTGCCTTTCAGCTGCCTACCGGGGTACTGTAAAAACTACCAACCGAACTCATTTCTGGCACCTTCCCCGGTGGAGTTGTGCATGGGGTGTGTTTGGAACATTTTGTCAGCAGCCGAGTCCAAAATTCAGCGATTCCCCATCTCAGCCCAGAAAGCAGGTAGAACAAGTTTTGTGGTGCCTTTCAGCTGCCTACCGGGGTAGTGTAAAAACTACCAACAGAACTCGTTTCTGGCCCCTTCCTCGGTTGAGGTGTGCATGGGGTGTGTTTGGAACATTTTGTCACCAGCCGAGTCCAAAATTCAGCGATTCCCCATCTCAGCCCAGAAAGCAGGTAGAACAAGTTTTGTGGTGCCTTTCAGCTGCCTACCGGGGTAGTGTAAAAACTACCAACAGAACTCGTTTCTGGCACCTTCCCCGGTGGAGTTGTGCATGGGGTGTGTTTGGAACATTTGTCAGCAGCCGAGTCCAAAATTCAGCCGTTCCCCATCTCAGCCCAGAAAGCAGGTACAACAAGTTTTGTGGTGCCTTTCAGCTGCCTACCGGGGTAGTGTAAAAACTACCAACAGAACTCGTTTCTGGCACCTTCCCCGGTGGAGTTGTGCATGGGGTGTGTTTGGAACATTTTGTCACCAGCCGAGTCCAAAATTCCGCCGTTCCCCATCTCAGCCCAGAAAGCAGGTAGAACAAGTTTTGTGGTGCCTTTCAGCTGCCTACCGGGGTAGTGTAAAAACTACCAACAGAACTCGTTTCTGGCACCTTCCCCGGTGGAGCTGTGCATGGGGTGTGTTTGGAACATATTGTTACCAGCCGAGTCCAAAATTCAGCCATTCCCCATCTCAGCCCAGAAAGCAGGTAGAACAAGTTTTGTGGTGCCTTTCAGCTGCCTACCGGGGTACTGTAAAAACTACCAACAGAACTCGTTTCTGGCACCTTCCCCGGTGGAGTTGTGCATGGGGTGTGTTTGGAACATTTTGTCAGCAGCCGAGTCCAAAATTCAGCGATTCTCCATCTCAGCCCAGAAAGCAGGTAGAACAAGTTTTGTGGTGCCTTTCTCTTGCCTACCGGGGTAGTGTAAAAAACTACCAACAGAACTCGTTTCTGGCACCTTCCCCGGAGGAGTTGTGCATGGGGTGTGTTTGGAACATTTTGTCAGCAGCCGAGTCCAAAATTCAGCTGTTCCCCATCTCAGCCCAGAAAGCAGGTAGAACAAGTTTTGTGGTGCCTTTCAGCTGCCTACCGGGGTACTGTAAAAACTACCAACAGAACTCGTTTCTGGCACCTTTGGCGGTGGAGCTGTGCATGGGGTGTGTTTGGAACATTTTGTCACCAGCCGAGTCCAAAATTCAGCTGTTCCCCATCTCAGCCCAGAAAGCAGGTAGAACAAGTTTTGTGGTGCCTTTCAGCTGCCTACCGGGGTAGTGTAAAAACTACCAACAGAACTCGTTTCTGGCCCCTTCCTCGGTGGAGGTGTGCATGGGGTGTGTTTGGAACATTTTGTCAGCAGCCGAGTCCAAAACTCAGCTCTTCCCCATCTCAGCCCAGAAAGCAGGTAGAAAAACTTTTGTGGTGCCTTTCAGCTGCCTACCGGGGTAGTGTAAAAACTACCAACAGAACTCGTTTCTGGCACCTTCCCCGGTGGAGTTGTGCATGGGGTGTGCTTGGAACATTTTGTCACCAGCCGAGTCCAAAATTCAGCTGTTCCCCATCTCAGCCCAGAAAGCAGGTACAACAAGTTTTGTGGTGCCTTTCAGCTGCCTACCGGGGTAGTGTAAAAACTACCAAAAGAACTCGTTTCTGGCCCCTTCCTCGGTGGAGTTGTGCATGGGGTGTGTTTGGAACATTTTGTCACCAGCCGAGTCCAAAATTCAGCCGTTCCCCATCTCAGCCCAGAAAGCAGGTAGAACAAGTTTTGTGGTGCCTTTCAGCTGCCTACCGGGGTACTGTAAAAACTACCAACAGAACTCGTTTCTGGCACCTTCCCCGGTGGAGTTGTGCATGGGGTGTGTTTGGAACATTTTGTCACCAGCCGAGTCCAAAATTCAGCTGTTCCCCATCTCAGCCCAGAAAGCAGGTACAACAAGTTTTGTGGTGCCTTTCAGCTGCCTACCGGGGTAGTGTAAAAACTACCAACAGAACTCGTTTCTGGCACCTTTGGCGGTGGAGCTGTGCATGGGGTGTGTTTGGAACATTTTGTCACCAGCCGAGTCCAAAATTCAGCTGTTCCCCATCTCAGCCCAGAAAGCAGGTAGAACAAGTTTTGTGGTGCCTTTCAGCTGCCTACCGGGGTACTGTAAAAACTACCAACCGAACTCGTTTCTGGCCCCTTCCTAAGTTGAGGTGTGCATGGGGTGTGTTTGGAACATTTTGTCACCAGCCGAGTCCAAAATTCAGCGATTCCCCATCTCAGCCCAGAAAGCAGGTAGAACAAGTTTTGTGGTGCCTTTCAGCTGCCTACCGGGGTAGTGTAAAAACTACCAACAGAACTCGTTTCTGGCCCCTTCCTCGGTTGAGGTGTGCATGGGGTGTGTTTGGAACATTTTGTTACCAGCCGAGTCCAAAATTCAGCTGTTCCCCATCTCAGCCCAGAAAGCAGGTACAACAAGTTTTGTGGTGCCTTTCAGCTGCCTACCGGGGTAGTGTAAAAACTACCAAAAGAACTCGTTTCTGGCCCCTTCCTCGGTGGAGTTGTGCATGGGGTGTGTTTGGAACATTTTGTCACCAGCCGAGTCCAAAATTCAGCCGTTCCCCATCTCAGCCCAGAAAGCAGGTAGAACAAGTTTTGTGGTGCCTTTCAGCTGCCTACCGGGGTAGTGTAAAAACTACCAACAGAACTCGTTTCTGGCACCTTCCCCGGTGGAGTTGTGCATGGGGTGTGTTTGGAACATTTTGTCACCAGCCGAGTCCAAAATTCAGCTGTTCCCCATCTCAGCCCAGAAAGCAGGTAGAACAAGTTTTGTGGTGCCTTTCAGCTGCCTACCGGGGTACTGTAAAAACTACCAACAGAACTCCTTTCTGGCACCTTCCCCGGTGGAGTTGTGCATGGGGTGTGTTTGGAACATTTTGTCAGCAGCCGAGTCCAAAATTCAGCGATTCCCCATCTCAGCCCAGAAAGCAGGTAGAACAAGTTTTGTGGTGCCTTTCAGCTGCCTACCGGGGTAGTGTAAAAACTACCAACAGAACTCGTTTCTGGCCCCTTCCTCGGTTGAGGTGTGCATGGGGTGTGTTTGGAACATTTTGTTACCAGCCGAGTCCAAAATTCAGCCGTTCCCCATCTCAGCCCAGAAAGCAGGTACAACAAGTTTTGTGGTGCCTTTCAGCTGCCTACCGGGGTAGTGTAAAAACTACCAACAGAACTCGTTTCTGGCACCTTCCTCGGTGGAGTTGTGCATGGGGTGTGTTTGGAACATTTTGTCACCAGCCGAGTCCAAAATTCAGCCGTTCCCCATCTCAGCCCAGAAAGCAGGTACAACAAGTTTTGTGGTGCCTTTCAGCTGCCTACCGGGGTAGTGTAAAAACTACCAACAGAACTCGTTTCTGGCACCTTCCCCGGTGGAGTTGTGCATGGGGTGTGTTTGGAACATTTTTTCACCAGCCGAGTCCAAAATTCAGCGATTCTCCATCTCAGCCCAGAAAGCAGGTAGAACAAGTTTTGTGGTGCCTTTCTCTTGCCTACCGGGGTAGTATAAAAACTACCAACAGAACTCGTTTCTGGCACCTTCCCCGGAGGAGTTGTGCATGGGGTGTGTTTGGAACATTTTGTCAGCAGCCGAGTCCAAAATTCAGCTGTTCCCCATCTCAGCCCAGAAAGCAGGTAGAACAAGTTTTGTGGTGCCTTTCAGCTGCCTACCGGGGTAGTGTAAAAACTACCAACAGAACTCGTTTCTGGCACCTTTGGCGGTGGAGCTGTGCATGGGGTGTGTTTGGAACATTTTGTCACCAGCCGAGTCCAAAATTCAGCTGTTCCCCATCTCAGCCCAGAAAGCAGGTAGAACAAGTCTTGTGGTGCCTTTCAGCTGCCTACCGGGGTACTGTAAAAACTACCAACAGAACTCGTTTCTGGCACCTTTGCCGGTGGAGTTGTGCATGGGGTGTGTTTGGAACATTTTGTCAGCAGCCGAGTCCAAAATTCAGCGATTCCCCATCTCAGCCCAGAAAGCAGGTAGAACAAGTTTTGTGGTGCCTTTCAGCTGCCTACCGGGGTAGTGTAAAAACTACCAACAGAACTCGTTTCTGGCCCCTTCCTAAGTTGAGGTGTGCATGGGGTGTGTTTGGAACATTTTGTCACCAGCCGAGTCCAAAATTCAGCCGTTCCCCATCTCAGCCCAGAAAGCAGGTAGAAAAACTTTTGTGGTGCCTTTCAGCTGCCTACCGGGGTAGTGTAAAAACTACCAACAGAACTCGTTTCTGGCCCCTTCCTCGGTGGAGGTGTGCATGGGGTGTGTTTGGAACATTTTGTCACCAGCCGAGTCCAAAATTCAGCTGTTCCCATCTCAGCCCAGATAGCAGGTATAACAAGTTTTGTGGTGCCTTTCAGCTGCCTACCGGGGTAGTGTAAAAACTACGAAAAGAACTCGTTTCTGGCACCTTCCTCGGTGGAGTTGTGCATGGGGTGTGTTTGGAACATTTTGTCACCAGCCGAGTCCAAAATTCAGCCGTTCCCCATCTCAGCCCAGAAAGCAGGTAGAACAAGTTTTGTGGTGCCTTTCAGCTGCCTACCGGGGTACTGTAAAAACTACCAACAGAACTCGTTTCTGGCACCTTCCCCGATGGAGTTGTGCATGGGGTGTGTTTGGAACATTTTGTCACCAGCCGAGTCCAAAATTCAGCGATTCCCCATCTCAGCCCAGAAAGCAGGTAGAACAAGTTTTGTAATGCCTTTCAGCTGCCTACCGGGGTAGTGTAAAAACTACCAACAGAACTCGTTTCTGGCACCTTCCCCGGTGGAGTTGTGCATGGGGTGTGTTTGGAACATTTTTTCACCAGCCGAGTACAAAATTCAGCGATTCCCCATCTCAGCCCAGAAAGCAGGTAGAACAAGTTTTGTGGTGCCTTTCTCTTGCCTACCGGGGTAGTGTAAAAACTACCAACAGAACTCGTTTCTGGCACCTTCCTCGGTGGAGTTGTGCATGGGGTGTGTTTGGAACATTTTGTCAGCAGCCGAGTCCAAAATTCAGCTGTTCCCCATCTCAGCCCAGAAAGCAGGTAGAACAAGTTTTGTGGTGCCTTTCAGCTGCCTACCGGGGTAGTGTAAAAACTACCAAAAGAACTCGTTTCTGGCACCTTCCCCGGAGGAGTTGTGCATGGGGTGTGTTTGGAACATTTTGTCAGCAGCCGAGTCCAAAATTCAGCGCTTCTCCATCTCAGCCCAGAAAGCAGGTAGAACAAGTTTTGTAATGCCTTTCAGCTGCCTACCGGGGTAGTGTAAAAACTACCAACAGAACTCGTTTCTGGCACCTTTCCCGGTGGAGCTGTGCATGGGGTGTGTTTGGAACATTTTGTCACCAGCCGAGTCCAAACTTCAGCTGTTCCCCATCTCAGCCCAGAAAGCAGGTAGAACAAGTTTTGTGGTGCCTTTCAGCTGCCTACCGGGGTACTGTAAAAACTACCAACAGAACTCGTTTCTGGCACCTTCCCCGGTGGAGTTGTGCATGGGGTGTGTTTGGAACATTTTGTCAGCAGCCGAGTCCAAAATTCAGCGATTCCCCATCTCAGCCCAGAAAGCAGGTAGAACAAGTTTTGTGGTGCCTTTCAGCTGCCTACCGGGGTAGTGTAAAAACTACCAACAGAACTCGTTTCTGGCCCCTTCCTCGGTTGAGGTGTGCATGGGGTGTGTTTGGAACATTTTGTTACCAGCCGAGTCCAAAATTCAGCCGTTCCCCATCTCAGCCCAGAAAGCAGGTACAACAAGTTTTGTGGTGCCTTTCAGCTGCCTACCGGGGTACTGTAAAAACTACCAACAGAACTCGTTTCTGGCACCTTCCCCGGTGGAGTTGTGCATGGGTGTGTTTGGAACATTTTGTCAGCAGCCGAGTCCCAAAATTCAGCGATTCCCCATCTCAGCCCATAAAGCAGGTAGAAAAACTTTTGTGGTGCCTTTCAGCTGCCTACCGGGGTAGTGTAAAAACTACCAACAGAACTCGTTTCTGGCACCTTCCCCGGTGGAGCTGTGCATGGGGTGTGTTTGGAACATATTGTTACCAGCCGAGTCCAAAATTCAGCCATTCCCCATCTCAGCCCAGAAAGCAGGTAGAACAAGTTTTGTGGTGCCTTTCAGCTGCCTACCGGGGTAGTGTAAAAACTACCAACAGAACTCGTTTCTGGCACCTTTCCCGGTGGAGTTGTGCATGGGGTGTGTTTGGAACATTTTGTCACCAGCCGAGTCCAAAATTCAGCGATTCCCCATCTCAGCCCAGAAAGCAGGTAGAACAAGTCTTGTGGTGCCTTTCAGCTGCCTACCAGGGTACTGTAAAAACTACCAACAGAACTCGTTTCTCGCACCTTCCCCGGTGGAGTTGTGCATGGGGTGTGTTTGGAACATTTTGTCAGCAGCCGAGTCCAAAATTCAGCTGATCCCCATCTCAACCCAGAAAGCAGGTACAACAAGTTTTGTGGTGCCTTTCAGCTGCCTACCGGGGTAGTGTAAAAACTACCAACAGAACTCGTTTCTGGCACCTTCCCCGGTGGAGTTGTGCATGGGGTGTGTTTGGAACATTTTGTCACCAGCCGAGTCCAAAATTCAGCCGTTCCCCATCTCAGCCCAGAAAGCAGGTAGAACAAGTTTTGTGGTGCCTTTCTCTTGCCTACCAGGGTACTGTAAAAACTACCAACAGAACTCGTTTCTGGCCCCTTCCCCGGTGGAGTTGTGCATGGGGTGTGTTTGGAACATTTTGTCACCAGCCGAGTCCAAAATTCAGCCGTTCCCCATCTCAGCCCAGAAAGCAGGTACAACAAGTTTTGTGGTGCCTTTCAGCTGCCTACCGGGGTACTGTAAAAACTACCAACAGAACTCGTTTCTGGCACCTTCCCTGGAGGAGTTGTGCATGGGGTGTGTTTGGAACATTTTGTCACCAGCCGAGTCCAAAATTCAGCTGTTCCCCATCTCAGCGCAGAAAGCAGGTAGAACAAGTTTTGTGGTGCCTTTCAGCTGCCTACCGGGGTACTGTAAAAACTACCAACAGAACTCGTTTCTGGCACCTTCCCCGGAGGAGTTGTGCATGGGGTGTGTTTGGAACATTTTGTCAGCAGCCGAGTCCAAAATTCAGCGATTCCCCATCTCAGCCCAGAAAGCAGGTAGAACAAGTTTTGTGGTGCCTTTCAGCTGCCTACCGGGGTACTGTAAAAACTACCAACAGAACTCGTTTCTGGCACCTTCCCCGGAGGAGTTGTGCATGGGGTGTGTTTGGAACATTTGTCAGCAGCCGAGTCCAAAATTCAGCCGTTCCCCATCTCAGCCCAGAAAGCAGGTACAACAAGTTTTGTGGTGCCTTTCAGCTGCCTACCGGGGTAGTGTAAAAACTACCAACAGAACTCGTTTCTGGCACCTTCCTCGGTGGAGTTGTGCATGGGGTGTGTTTGGAACATTTTGTCAGCAGCCGAGTCCAAAATTCAGCTGTTCCCCATCTCAGCCCAGAAAGCAGGTAGAACAAGTTTTGTGGTGCCTTTCAGCTGCCTACCGGGGTAGTGTAAAAACTGCCAACAGAACTCGTTTCTGGCACCTTCCCCGGAGGAGTTGTGCATGGGGTGTGTTTGGAACATTTTGTCGGCAGCCGAGTCCAAAATTCAGCGCTTCTCCATCTCAGCCCAGAAAGCAGGTAGAACAAGTTTTGTGGTGTCTTTCAGCTGCCTACCGGGGTAGTGTAAAAACTACCAACAGAACTCGTTTCTGGCACCTTTCCCGGTGGAGCTGTGCATGGGGTGTGTTTGGAACATTTTGTCACCAGCCGAGTCCAAACTTCAGCTGTTCCCCATCTCAGCCCAGAAAGCAGGTAGAACAAGTTTTGTGGTGCCTTTCAGCTGCCTACCGGGGTACTGTAAAAACTACCAACAGAACTCGTTTCTGGCACCTTCCCCGGTGGAGTTGTGCATGGGGTGTGTTTGGAACATTTTGTCAGCAGCCGAGTCCAAAATTCAGCTGATCCCCATCTCAACCCAGAAAGCAGGTACAACAAGTTTTGTGGTGCCTTTCAGCTGCCTACCGGGGTAGTGTAAAAACTACCAACAGAACTCGTTTCTGGCACCTTCCCCGGTGGAGTTGTGCATGGGGTGTGTTTGGAACATTTTGTCACCAGCCGAGTCCAAAATTCAGCCGTTCCCCATCTCAGCCCAGAAAGCAGGTAGAACAAGTTTTGTGGTGCCTTTCTCTTGCCTACCAGGGTACTGTAAAAACTACCAACAGAACTCGTTTCTGGCCCCTTCCCCGGTGGAGTTGTGCATGGGGTGTGTTTGGAACATTTTGTCACCAGCCGAGTCCAAAATTCAGCCGTTCCCCATCTCAGCCCAGAAAGCAGGTACAACAAGTTTTGTGGTGCCTTTCAGCTGCCTACCGGGGTACTGTAAAAACTACCAACAGAACTCGTTTCTGGCACCTTCCCAGGAGGAGTTGTGCATGGGGTGTGTTTGGAACATTTTGTCACCAGCCGAGTCCAAAATTCAGCTGTTCCCCATCTCAGCGCAGAAAGCAGGTAGAACAAGTTTTGTGGTGCCTTTCAGCTGCCTACCGGGGTACTGTAAAAACTACCAACAGAACTCGTTTCTGGCACCTTCCCCGGAGGAGTTGTGCATGGGGTGTGTTTGGAACATTTTGTCAGCAGCCGAGTCCAAAATTCAGCGATTCCCCATGTCAGCCCAGAAAGCAGGTAGAACAAGTTTTGTGGTGCCTTTCAGCTGCCTACCGGGGTACTGTAAAAACTACCAACAGAACTCGTTTCTGGCACCTTCCCCGGAGGAGTTGTGCATGGGGTGTGTTTGGAACATTTGTCAGCAGCCGAGTCCAAAATTCAGCCGTTCCCCATCTCAGCCCAGAAAGCAGGTACAACAAGTTTTGTGGTGCCTTTCAGCTGCCTACCGGGGTAGTGTAAAAACTACCAACAGAACTCGTTTCTGGCACCTTCCTCGGTGGAGTTGTGCATGGGGTGTGTTTGGAACATTTTGTCAGCAGCCGAGTCCAAAATTCAGCTGTTCCCCATCTCAGCCCAGAAAGCAGGTAGAACAAGTTTTGTGGTGCCTTTCAGCTGCCTACCGGGGTAGTGTAAAAACTGCCAAAAGAACTCGTTTCTGGCACCTTCCCCGGAGGAGTTGTGCATGGGGTGTGTTTGGAACATTTTGTCAGCAGCCGAGTCCAAAATTCAGCGCTTCTCCATCTCAGCCCAGAAAGCAGGTAGAACAAGTTTTGTAATGCCTTTCAGCTGCCTACCGGGGTAGTGTAAAAACTACCAACAGAACTCGTTTCTGGCACCTTTCCCGGTGGAGCTGTGCATGGGGTGTGTTTGGAACATTTTGTCACCAGCCGAGTCCAAACTTCAGCTGTTCCCCATCTCAGCCCAGAAAGCAGGTAGAACAAGTTTTGTGGTGCCTTTCAGCTGCCTACCGGGGTACTGTAAAAACTACCAACAGAACTCGTTTCTGGCACCTTCCCCGGTGGAGTTGTGCATGGGGTGTGTTTGGAACATTTTGTCAGCAGCCGAGTCCAAAATTCAGCGATTCCCCATCTCAGCCCAGAAAGCAGGTAGAACAAGTTTTGTGGTGCCTTTCAGCTGCCTACCGGGGTAGTGTAAAAACTACCAACAGAACTCGTTTCTGGCCCCTTCCTCGGTTGAGGTGTGCATGGGGTGTGTTTGGAACATTTTGTTACCAGCCGAGTCCAAAATTCAGCCGTTCCCCATCTCAGCCCAGAAAGCAGGTACAACAAGTTTTGTGGTGCCTTTCAGCTGCCTACCGGGGTACTGTAAAAACTACCAACAGAAC
This sequence comes from Falco cherrug, assembly GCF_023634085.1. Lineage (NCBI taxonomy): Eukaryota > Metazoa > Chordata > Aves > Falconiformes > Falconidae > Falco > Falco cherrug. The sequence goes on along the minus strand of NW_026599516.1, from coordinate 451,540 downwards.
TCGTTTCTGGCACCTTCCCCGGTGGAGTTGTGCATGGGGTGTGTTTGGAACATTTTGTCAGCAGCCGAGTCCAAAATTCAGCGATTCCCCATCTCAGCCCATAAAGCAGGTAGAAAAACTTTTGTGGTGCCTTTCAGCTGCCTACCGGGGTAGTGTAAAAACTACCAACAGAACTCGTTTCTGGCACCTTCCCCGGTGGAGCTGTGCATGGGGTGTGTTTGGAACATATTGTTACCAGCCGAGTCCAAAATTCAGCCATTCCCCATCTCAGCCCAGAAAGCAGGTAGAACAAGTTTTGTGGTGCCTTTCAGCTGCCTACCGGGGTAGTGTAAAAACTACCAAGAGAACTCGTTTCTGGCACCTTTCCCGGTGGAGTTGTGCATGGGGTGTGTTTGGAACATTTTGTCACCAGCCGAGTCCAAAATTCAGCGATTCCCCATCTCAGCCCAGAAAGCAGGTAGAACAAGTCTTGTGGTGCCTTTCAGCTGCCTACCGGGGTACTGTAAAAACTACCAACAGAACTCGTTTCTCGCACCTTCCCCGGTGGAGTTGTGCATGGGGTGTGTTTGGAACATTTTGTCAGCAGCCGAGTCCAAAATTCAGCTGATCCCCATCTCAGCCCAGAAAGCAGGTACAACAAGTTTTGTGGTGCCTTTCAGCTGCCTACCGGGGTAGTGTAAAAACTACCAACAGAACTCGTTTCTGGCACCTTCCCCGGTGGAGTTGTGCATGGGGTGTGTTTGGAACATTTTGTCACCAGCCGAGTCCAAAATTCAGCCGTTCCCCATCTCAGCCCAGAAAGCAGGTAGAACAAGTTTTGTGGTGCCTTTCTCTTGCCTACCAGGGTACTGTAAAAACTACCAACAGAACTCGTTTCTGGCCCCTTCCCCGGTGGAGTTGTGCATGGGGTGTGTTTGGAACATTTTGTCAGCAGCCGAGTCCAAAATTCAGCCGTTCCCCATCTCAGCCCAGAAAGCAGGTACAACAAGTTTTGTGGTGCCTTTCAGCTGCCTACCGGGGTACTGTAAAAACTACCAACAGAACTCGTTTCTGGCACCTTCCGAGTAGGAGTTGTGCATGGGGTGTGTTTGGAACATTTTGTCACCAGCCGAGTCCAAAATTCAGCTGTTCCCCATCTCAGCGCAGAAAGCAGGTAGAACAAGTTTTGTGGTGCCTTTCAGCTGCCTACCGGGGTACTGTAAAAACTACCAACAGAACTCGTTTCTGGCACCTTCCCCGGAGGAGTTGTGCATGGGGTGTGTTTGGAACATTTTGTCAGCAGCCGAGTCCAAAATTCAGCGATTCCCCATCTCAGCCCAGAAAGCAGGTAGAACAAGTTTTGTGGTGCCTTTCAGCTGCCTACCGGGGTACTGTAAAAACTACCAACAGAACTCGTTTCTGGCACCTTCCCCGGAGGAGTTGTGCATGGGGTGTGTTTGGAACATTTGTCAGCAGCCGAGTCCAAAATTCAGCCGTTCCCCATCTCAGCCCAGAAAGCAGGTACAACAAGTTTTGTGGTGCCTTTCAGCTGCCTACCGGGGTAGTGTAAAAACTACCAACAGAACTCGTTTCTGGCACCTTCCTCGGTGGAGTTGTGCATGGGGTGTGTTTGGAACATTTTGTCACCAGCCGAGTCCAAAATTCAGCTGTTCCCCATCCCTAGCCCAGAAAGCAGGTACAACAAGTTTTGTGGTGCCTTTCAGCTGCCTACCGGGGTAGTGTAAAAACTACCAACAGAACTCCTTTCTGGCCCCTTCCTCGGTGGAGTTGTGCATGGGGTGTGTTTGGAACATTTTGTCACCAGCCGAGTCCAAAATTCAGCGATTCCCCATCTCAGCCCAGAAAGCAGGTAGAACAAGTTTTGTGGTGCCTTTCAGCTGCCTACCAGGGTACTGTAAAAACTACCAACAGAACTCGTTTCTGGCACCTTCCCCGGTGGAGTTGTGCATGGGGTGTGTTTGGAACATTTTGTCACCAGCCGAGTCCAAAACTCAGCTGTTCCCCATCTCAGCCCAGAAAGCAGGTAGCAAAACTTCTGTGGTGCCTTTCAGCTGCCTACCGGGGTAGTGTAAAAACTACCAACAGAACTCGTTTCTGGCACCTTCCCCGGTGGAGCTGTGCATGGGGTGTGTTTGGAACATTTTGTTACCAGCCGAGTCCAAAATTCAGCGATTCCCCATCTAAGCCCATAAAGCAGGTAGAAAAACTTTTGTGGTGCCTTTCAGCTGCCTACCGGGGTAGTGTAAAAACTACCAACAGAACTCCTTTCTGGCACCTTCCCCGGTGGAGTTGTGCATGGGGTGTGTTTGGAACATTTTGTCACCAGCCGAGTCCAAAATTCAGCGATTCTCCATCTCAGCCCAGAAAGCAGGTAGAACAAGTTTTGTGGTGCCTTTCTCTTGCCTACCGGGGTAGTGTAAAAACTACCAACAGAACTCATTTCTGGCACCTTCCCCGGAGGAGTTGTGCATGGGGTGTGTTTGGAACATTTTTTCACCAGCCGAGTCCAAAATTCAGCTGTTCCCCATCTCAGCGCAGAAAGCAGGTAGAACAAGTTTTGTGGTGCCTTTCAGCTGCCTACCGGGGTAGTGTAAAAACTACCAACAGAACTCGTTTCTGGCCCCTTCCTAAGTTGAGGTGTGCATGGGGTGTGTTTGGAACATTTTGTCACCAGCCGAGTCCAAAATTCAGCCGTTCCCCATCTCAGCCCAGAAAGCAGGTAGAAAAACTTTTGTGGTGCCTTTCAGCTGCCTACCGGGGTAGTGCAAAAACTACCAACAGAACTCGTTTCTGGCACCTTCCTCGGTGGAGTTGTGCATGGGGTGTGTTTGGAACATTTTTTCACCAGCCGAGTCCAAAATTCAGCTGTTCCCCATCTCAGCCCAGAAAGCAGGTACAACAAGTTTTGTGGTGCCTTTCAGCTGCCTACCGGGGTAGTGTAAAAACTACCAACAGAACTCGTTTCTGGCCCCTTCCTCGGAGGAGTTGTGCATGGGGTGTGTTTGGAACATTTTTTCACCAGCCGAGTCCAAAATTCAGCGATTCCCCATCTCAGCCCAGAAAGCAGGTAGAACAAGTTTTGTGGTGCCTTTCAGCTGCCTACCGGGGTACTGTAAAAACTACCAACAGAACTCGTTTCTGGCACCTTCCCCGGTGGAGTTGTGCATGGGGTGTGTTTGGAACATTTGTCAGCAGCCGAGTCCAAAATTCAGCCGTTCCCCATCTCAGCCCAGAAAGCAGGTACAACAAGTTTTGTGGTGCCTTTCAGCTGCCTACCGGGGTAGTGTAAAAACTACCAACAGAACTCGTTTCTGGCACCTTCCCCGGTGGAGTTGTGCATGGGGTGTGTTTGGAACATTTTGTCACCAGCCGAGTCCAAAATTCCGCCGTTCCCCATCTCAGCCCAGAAAGCAGGTAGAACAAGTTTTGTGGTGCCTTTCAGCTGCCTACCGGGGTAGTGTAAAAACTACCAACAGAACTCGTTTCTGGCACCTTCCCCGGTGGAGCTGTGCATGGGGTGTGTTTGGAACATATTGTTACCAGCCGAGTCCAAAATTCAGCCATTCCCCATCTCAGCCCAGAAAGCAGGTAGAACAAGTTTTGTGGTGCCTTTCAGCTGCCTACCGGGGTAGTGTAAAAACTACCAACAGAACTCCTTTCTCGCACCTTCCCCGGTGGAGTTGTGCATGGGGTGTGTTTGGAACATTTTGTCAGCAGCCGAGTCCAAAATTCAGCTGTTCCCCATCTCAGCCCAGAAAGCAGGTACAACAAGTTTTGTGGTGCCTTTCAGCTGCCTACCGGGGTAGTGTAAAAACTACCAACAGAACTCGTTTCTGGCACCTTTCCCGGTGGAGTTGTGCATGGGGTGTGTTTGGAACATGTTTTCACCAGCCGAGTCCAAAATTCAGCGATTCTCCATCTCAGCCCAGAAAGCAGGTACAACAAGTCTTGTGGTGCCTTTCTCTTGCCTACCAGGGTACTGTAAAAACTACCAACAGAACTCGTTTCTGGCCCCTTCCCCGGTGGAGTTGTGCATGGGGTGTGTTTGGAACATTTTGTCACCAGCCGAGTCCAAAACTCAGCTGTTCCCCATCTCAGCCCAGAAAGCAGGTAGCAAAACTTTTGTGGTGCCTTTCAGCTGCCTACCGGGGTAGTGTAAAAACTACCAACAGAACTCGTTTCTGGCACCTTCCCCGGTGGAGTTGTGCATGGGGTGTGTTTGAAACATTTTGTCACCAGCCGAGTCCAAAATTCAGCGATTCCCCATCTAAGCCCATAAAGCAGGTAGAAAAACTTTTGTGGTGCCTTTCAGCTGCCTTACCGGGGTAGTGTAAAAACTACCAACAGAACTCGTTTCTGGCACCTTCCCCGGTGGAGTTGTGCATGGGGTGTGTTTGGAACATTTTGTCAGCAGCCGAGTCCAAAATTCAGCGATTCCCCATCTCAGCCCAGAAAGCAGGTACAACAAGTTTTGTGGTGCCTTTCAGCTGCCTACCGGGGTAGTGTAAAAACTACCAACAGAACTCCTTTCTGGCACCTTTCCCGGTGGAGTTGTGCATGGGTTGTGTTTGGAACATTTTGTCACCAGCCGAGTCCAAAATTCAGCGATTCCCCATCTCAGCCCAGAAAGCAGGTAGAACAAGTTTTGTGGTGCCTTTCAGCTGCCTACCGGGGTAGTGTAAAAACTACCAAAAGAACTCGTTTCTGGCCCCTTCCTCGGTGGAGTTGTGCATGGGGTGTGTTTGGAACATTTTGTCACCAGCCGAGTCCAAAATTCAGCCGTTCCCCATCTCAGCCCAGAAAGCAGGTAGAACAAGTTTTGTGGTGCCTTTCAGCTGCCTACCGGGGTACTGTAAAAACTACCAACAGAACTCGTTTCTGGCACCTTCCCCGGTGGAGTTGTGCATGGGGTGTGTTTGGAACATTTTGTCACCAGCCGAGTCCAAAATTCAGCGATTCCCCATCTCAGCCCAGAAAGCAGGTAGAACAAGTTTTGTAATGCCTTTCAGCTGCCTACCGGGGTAGTGTAAAAACTACCAACAGAACTCGTTTCTGGCACCTTTCCCGGTGGAGTTGTGCATGGGGTGTGTTTGGAACATTTTGTCACCAGCCGAGTCCAAAATTCAGCGATTCCCCATCTCAGCCCAGAAAGCAGGTAGAACAAGTTTTGTGGTGCCTTTCAGCTGCCTACCGGGGTAGTGTAAAAACTACCAACAGAACTCCTTTCTGGCACCTTCCCCGGAGGAGTTGTGCATGGGGTGTGTTTGGAACATTTTGTTACCAGCCGAGTCCAAAATTCAGCGATTCTCCATCTCAGACCAGAAAGCAGGTAGAACAAGTTTTGTGGTGCCTTTCTCTTGCCTACCGGGGTAGTGTAAAAACTACCAACAGAACTCGTTTCTGGCACCTTCCCCGGAGGAGTTGTGCATGGGGTGTGTTTGGAACATTTTGTCAGCAGCCGAGTCCAAAATTCAGCGATTCTCCATCTCAGCCCAGAAAGCAGGTAGAACAAGTTTTGTGGTGCCTTTCTCTTGCCTACCGGGGTACTGTAAAAACTACCAACAGACCTCGGTTCTGGCACCTTCCCCGGTGGAGTTGTGCATGGGGTGTGTTTGGAACATTTTGTCACCAGCCGAGTCCAAAATTCAGCTGTTCCCCATCTCAGCGCAGAAAGCAGGTAGAACAAGTTTTGTGGTGCCTTTCAGCTGCCTACCGGGGTAGTGTAAAAACTACCAACAGAACTCGTTTCTGGCACCTTCCTCGGTGGAGTTGTGCATGGGGTGTGTTTGGAACATTTTGTCACCAGCCGAGTCCAAAATTCAGCTGTTCCCCATCTCAGCCCAGAAAGCAGGTAGAACAAGTTTTGTGGTGCCTTTCAGCTGCCTACCGGGGTACTGTAAAAACTACCAACAGAACTCGTTTCTGGCACCTTCCCCGGAGGAGTTGTGCATGGGGTGTGTTTGGAACATTTGTCAGCAGCCGAGTCCAAAATTCAGCCGTTCCCCATCTCAGCCCAGAAAGCAGGTACAACAAGTTTTGTGGTGCCTTTCAGCTGCCTACCGGGGTAGTGTAAAAACTACCAACAGAACTCGTTTCTGGCACCTTCCTCGGTGGAGTTGTGCATGGGGTGTGTTTGGAACATTTTGTCAGCAGCCGAGTCCAAAATTCAGCTGTTCCCCATCTCAGCCCAGAAAGCAGGTAGAACAAGTTTTGTGGTGCCTTTCAGCTGCCTACCGGGGTAGTGTAAAAACTACCAAAAGAACTCGTTTCTGGCACCTTCCCCGGTGGAGTTGTGCATGGGGTGTGTTTGGAACATTTTGTCAGCAGCCGAGTCCAAAATTCAGCGCTTCTCCATCTCAGCCCAGAAAGCAGGTAGAACAAGTTTTGTAATGCCTTTCAGCTGCCTACCGGGGTAGTGTAAAAACTACCAACAGAACTCGTTTCTGGCACCTTTCCCGGTGGAGCTGTGCATGGGGTGTGTTTGGAACATTTTGTCACCAGCCGAGTCCAAACTTCAGCTGTTCCCCATCTCAGCCCAGAAAGCAGGTAGAACAAGTTTTGTGGTGCCTTTCAGCTGCCTACCGGGGTACTGTAAAAACTACCAACAGAACTCGTTTCTGGCACCTTCCCCGGTGGAGTTGTGCATGGGGTGTGTTTGGAACATTTTGTCAGCAGCCGAGTCCAAAATTCAGCGATTCCCCATCTCAGCCCAGAAAGCAGGTAGAACAAGTTTTGTGGTGCCTTTCAGCTGCCTACCGGGGTAGTGTAAAAACTACCAACAGAACTCGTTTCTGGCCCCTTCCTCGGTTGAGGTGTGCATGGGGTGTGTTTGGAACATTTTGTTACCAGCCGAGTCCAAAATTCAGCCGTTCCCCATCTCAGCCCAGAAAGCAGGTACAACAAGTTTTGTGGTGCCTTTCAGCTGCCTACCGGGGTACTGTAAAAACTACCAACAGAACTCGTTTCTGGCACCTTCCCCGGAGGAGTTGTGCATGGGGTGTGTTTGGAACATTTGTCAGCAGCCGAGTCCAAAATTCAGCCGTTCCCCATCTCAGCCCAGAAAGCAGGTACAACAAGTTTTGTGGTGCCTTTCAGCTGCCTACCGGGGTAGTGTAAAAACTACCAACAGAACTCGTTTCTGGCACCTTCCTCGGTGGAGTTGTGCATGGGGTGTGTTTGGAACATTTTGTCAGCAGCCGAGTCCAAAATTCAGCTGTTCCCCATCTCAGCCCAGAAAGCAGGTAGAACAAGTTTTGTGGTGCCTTTCAGCTGCCTACCGGGGTAGTGTAAAAACTACCAACAGAACTCGTTTCTGGCACCTTCCCCGGAGGAGTTGTGCATGGGGTGTGTTTGGAACATTTTGTCAGCAGCCGAGTCCAAAATTCAGCGCTTCTCCATCTCAGCCCAGAAAGCAGGTAGAACAAGTTTTGTAATGCCTTTCAGCTGCCTACCGGGGTAGTGTAAAAACTACCAACAGAACTCGTTTCTGGCACCTTTCCCGGTGGAGCTGTGCATGGGGTGTGTTTGGAACATTTTGTCACCAGCCGAGTCCAAACTTCAGCTGTTCCCCATCTCAGCCCAGAAAGCAGGTAGAACAAGTTTTGTGGTGCCTTTCAGCTGCCTACCGGGGTACTGTAAAAACTACCAACAGAACTCGTTTCTGGCACCTTCCCCGGTGGAGTTGTGCATGGGGTGTGTTTGGAACATTTTGTCAGCAGCCGAGTCCAAAATTCAGCGATTCCCCATCTCAGCCCAGAAAGCAGGTAGAACAAGTTTTGTGGTGCCTTTCAGCTGCCTACCGGGGTAGTGTAAAAACTACCAACAGAACTCGTTTCTGGCCCCTTCCTCGGTTGAGGTGTGCATGGGGTGTGTTTGGAACATTTTGTTACCAGCCGAGTCCAAAATTCAGCCGTTCCCCATCTCAGCCCAGAAAGCAGGTACAACAAGTTTTGTGGTGCCTTTCAGCTGCCTACCGGGGTACTGTAAAAACTACCAACAGAACTCGTTTCTGGCACCTTCCCCGGTGGAGTTGTGCATGGGGTGTGTTTGGAACATTTTGTCAGCAGCCGAGTCCAAAATTCAGCGATTCCCCATCTCAGCCCATAAAGCAGGTAGAAAAACTTTTGTGGTGCCTTTCAGCTGCCTACCGGGGTAGTGTAAAAACTACCAACAGAACTCGTTTCTGGCACCTTCCCCGGTGGAGCTGTGCATGGGGTGTGTTTGGAACATATTGTTACCAGCCGAGTCCAAAATTCAGCCATTCCCCATCTCAGCCCAGAAAGCAGGTAGAACAAGTTTTGTGGTGCCTTTCAGCTGCCTACCGGGGTAGTGTAAAAACTACCAAGAGAACTCGTTTCTGGCACCTTTCCCGGTGGAGTTGTGCATGGGGTGTGTTTGGAACATTTTGTCACCAGCCGAGTCCAAAATTCAGCGATTCTCCATCTCAGCCCAGAAAGCAGGTAGAACAAGTCTTGTGGTGCCTTTCAGCTGCCTACCAGGGTACTGTAAAAACTACCAACAGAACTCATTTCTCGCACCTTCCCCGGTGGAGTTGTGCATGGGGTGTGTTTGGAACATTTTGTCAGCAGCCGAGTCCAAAATTCAGCTGATCCCCATCTCAGCCCAGAAAGCAGGTACAACAAGTTTTGTGGTGCCTTTCAGCTGCCTACCGGGGTAGTGTAAAAACTACCAACAGAACTCGTTTCTGGCACCTTCCCCGGTGGAGTTGTGCATGGGGTGTGTTTGGAACATTTTGTCACCAGCCGAGTCCAAAATTCAGCCGTTCCCCATCTCAGCCCAGAAAGCAGGTAGAACAAGTTTTGTGGTGCCTTTCTCTTGCCTACCAGGGTACTGTAAAAACTACCAACAGAACTCGTTTCTGGCCCCTTCCCCGGTGGAGTTGTGCATGGGGTGTGTTTGGAACATTTTGTCACCAGCCGAGTCCAAAATTCAGCCGTTCCCCATCTCAGCCCAGAAAGCAGGTACAACAAGTTTTGTGGTGCCTTTCAGCTGCCTACCGGGGTACTGTAAAAACTACCAACAGAACTCGTTTCTGGCACCTTCCCCGGAGGAGTTGTGCATGGGGTGTGTTTGGAACATTTTGTCACCAGCCGAGTCCAAAATTCAGCTGTTCCCCACCTCAGCCCAGAAAGCAGGTAGAACAAGTTTTGTGGTGCCTTTCAGCTGCCTACCGGGGTAGTGTAAAAACTACCAACAGAACTCGTTTCTGGCACCTTCCCCGGAGGAGTTGTGCATGGGGTGTGTTTGGAACATTTTGTCAGCAGCCGAGTCCAAAATTCAGCGATTCCCCATCTCAGCCCAGAAAGCAGGTAGAACAAGTTTTGTGGTGCCTTTCAGCTGCCTACCGGGGTAGTGTAAAAACTACCAACAGAACTCGTTTCTGGCACCTTCCTCGGTGGAGTTGTGCATGGGGTGTGTTTGGAACATTTTGTCACCAGCCGAGTCCAAAATTCAGCTGTTCCCCATCCCTAGCCCAGAAAGCAGGTACAACAAGTTTTGTGGTGCCTTTCAGCTGCCTACCGGGGTAGTGTAAAAACTACCAACAGAACTCCTTTCTGGCCCCTTCCTCGGTGGAGTTGTGCATGGGGTGTGTTTGGAACATTTTGTCACCAGCCGAGTCCAAAATTCAGCCGTTCCCCATCTCAGCCCAGAAAGCAGGTAGAACAAGTTTTGTGGTGCCTTTCAGCTGCCTACCAGGGTACTGTAAAAACTACCAACAGAACTCGTTTCTGGCACCTTCCCCGGTGGAGTTGTGCATGGGGTGTGTTTGGAACATTTTGTCAGCAGCCGAGTCCAAAATTCAGCGATTCCCCATCTCAGCCCAGAAAGCAGGTAGAACAAGTTTTGTAATGCCTTTCAGCTGCCTACCGGGGTAGTGTAAAAACTACCAACAGAACTCGTTTCTGGCACCTTCCCCGGAGGAGTTGTGCATGGGGTGTGTTTGGAACATTTTTTCACCAGCCGAGTCCAAAATTCAGCGATTCTCCATCTCAGCCCAGAAAGCAGGTACAACAAGTTTTGTGGTGCCTTTCTCTTGCCTACCAGGGTAGTGTAAAAACTACCAACAGAACTCGTTTCTGGCACCTTCCCCGGTGGAGTTGTGCATGGGGTGTGTTTGGAACATTTTGTCACCAGCCGAGTCCAAAACTCAGCTGTTCCCCATCTCAGCCCAGAAAGCAGGTAGCAAAACTTCTGTGGTGCCTTTCAGCTGCCTACCGGGGTAGTGTAAAAACTACCAACAGAACTCGTTTCTGGCACCTTCCCCGGTGGAGCTGTGCATGGGGTGTGTTTGGAACATTTTGTCACCAGACGAGTCCAAAATTCAGCGATTCTCCATCTCAGCCCAGAAAGCAGGTAGAACAAGTTTTGTGGTGCCTTTCTCTTGCCTACCGGGGTAGTGTAAAAACTACCAACAGAACTCATTTCTGGCACCTTCCCCGGAGGAGTTGTGCATGGGGTGTGTTTGGAACATTTTGTCACCAGCCGAGTCCAAAATTCAGCTGTTCCCCATCTCAGCGCAGAAAGCAGGTAGAACAAGTTTTGTGGTGCCTTTCAGCTGCCTACCGGGGTAGTGTAAAAACTACCAACAGAACTCGTTTCTGGCCCCTTCCTAAGTTGAGGTGTGCATGGGGTGTGTTTGGAACATTTTGTCACCAGCCGAGTCCAAAATTCAGCCGTTCCCCATCTCAGCCCAGAAAGCAGGTAGAAAAACTTTTGTGGTGCCTTTCAGCTGCCTACCGGGGTAGTGCAAAAACTACCAACAGAACTCGTTTCTGGCACCTTCCTCGGTGGAGTTGTGCATGGGGTGTGTTTGGAACATTTTTTCACCAGCCGTGTCCAAAATTCAGCTGTTCCCCATCTCAGCCCAGAAAGCAGGTACAACAAGTTTTGTGGTGCCTTTCAGCTGCCTACCGGGGTAGTGTAAAAACTACCAACAGAACTCGTTTCTGGCCCCTTCCTCGGAGGAGTTGTGCATGGGGTGTGTTTGGAACATTTTTTCACCAGCCGAGTCCAAAATTCAGCGATTCCCCATCTCAGCCCAGAAAGCAGGTAGAACAAGTTTTGTGGTGCCTTTCAGCTGCCTACCGGGGTACTGTAAAAACTACCAACAGAACTCGTTTCTGGCACCTTCCCCGGTGGAGTTGTGCATGGGGTGTGTTTGGAACATTTGTCAGCAGCCGAGTCCAAAATTCAGCCGTTCCCCATCTCAGCCCAGAAAGCAGGTACAACAAGTTTTGTGGTGCCTTTCAGCTGCCTACCGGGGTAGTGTAAAAACTACCAACAGAACTCGTTTCTGGCACCTTCCCCGGTGGAGTTGTGCATGGGGTGTGTTTGGAACATTTTGTCACCAGCCGAGTCCAAAATTCCGCCGTTCCCCATCTCAGCCCAGAAAGCAGGTAGAACAAGTTTTGTGGTGCCTTTCAGCTGCCTACCGGGGTAGTGTAAAAACTACCAACAGAACTCGTTTCTGGCACCTTCCCCGGTGGAGCTGTGCATGGGGTGTGTTTGGAACATATTGTTACCAGCCGAGTCCAAAATTCAGCCATTCCCCATCTCAGCCCAGAAAGCAGGTAGAACAAGTTTTGTGGTGCCTTTCAGCTGCCTACCGGGGTAGTGTAAAAACTACCAACAGAACTCGTTTCTGGCACCTTCCCCGGTGGAGTTGTGCATGGGGTGTGTTTGGAACATTTTGTCACCAGCCGAGTCCAAAATTCAGCGATTCCCCATCTAAGCCCATAAAGCAGGTAGAAAAACTTTTGTGGTGCCTTTCAGCTGCCTTGCCGGGGTAGTGTAAAAACTACCAACAGAACTCGTTTCTGGCACCTTCCCCGGTGGAGTTGTGCATGGGGTGTGTTTGGAACATTTTGTCAGCAGCCGAGTCCAAAATTCAGCGATTCCCCATCTCTGCCCAGAAAGCAGGTAGAACAAGTTTTGTGGTGCCTTTCAGCTGCCTACCGGGGTAGTGTAAAAACTACCAACAGAACTCCTTTCTGGCACCTTTCCCGGTGGAGTTGTGCATGGGTTGTGTTTGGAACATTTTGTCACCAGCCGAGTCCAAAATTCAGCGATTCCCCATCTCAGCCCAGAAAGCAGGTACAACAAGTTTTGTGGTGCCTTTCAGCTGCCTACCGGGGTAGTGTAAAAACTACCAACAGAACTCGTTTCTGGCCCCTTCCTCGGTGGAGTTGTGCATGGGGTGTGTTTGGAACATTTTGTCACCAGCCGAGTCCAAAATTCAGCTGTTCCCCATCTCAGCCCAGAAAGCAGGTAGAACAAGTTTTGTGGTGCCTTTCAGCTGCCTACCGGGGTACTGTAAAAACTACCAACAGAACTCGTTTCTGGCACCTTCCCCGGTGGAGTTGTGCATGGGGTGTGTTTGGAACATTTTGTCACCAGCCGAGTCCAAAATTCAGCGATTCCCCATCTCAGCCCAGAAAGCAGGTAGAACAAGTTTTGTAATGCCTTTCAGCTGCCTACCGGGGTAGTGTAAAAACTACCAACAGAACTCGTTTCTGGCACCTTTCCCGGTGGAGTTGTGCATGGGGTGTGTTTGGAACATTTTGTCACCAGCCGAGTCCAAAATTCAGCGATTCCCCATCTCAGCCCAGAAAGCAGGTAGAACAAGTTTTGTGGTGCCTTTCAGCTGCCTACCGGGGTAGTGTAAAAACTACCAACAGAACTCGTTTCTGGCACCTTCCCTGGTGGAGCTGTGCATGGGGTGTGTTTGGAACATTTTGTTACCAGCCGAGTCCAAAATTCAGCGATTCTCCATCTCAGACCAGAAAGCAGGTAGAACAAGTTTTGTGGTGCCTTTCTCTTGCCTACCGGGGTAGTGTAAAAACTACCAACAGAACTCGTTTCTGGCACCTTCCCCGGAGGAGTTGTGCATGGGGTGTGTTTGGAACATTTTGTCAGCAGCCGAGTCCAAAATTCAGCGATTCTCCATCTCAGCCCAGAAAGCAGGTAGAACAAGTTTTGTGGTGCCTTTCAGCTGCCTACCGGGGTACTGTAAAAACTACCAACAGAACTCGTTTCTGGCACCTTCCCCGGAGGAGTTGTGCATGGGGTGTGTTTGGAACATTTGTCAGCAGCCGAGTCCAAAATTCAGCCGTTCCCCATCTCAGCCCAGAAAGCAGGTACAACAAGTTTTGTGGTGCCTTTCAGCTGCCTACCGGGGTAGTGTAAAAACTACCAACAGAACTCGTTTCTGGCACCTTCCTCGGTGGAGTTGTGCATGGGGTGTGTTTGGAACATTTTGTCACCAGCCGAGTCCAAAATTCAGCTGTTCCCCATCTCAGCCCAGAAAGCAGGTACAACAAGTTTTGTGGTGCCTTTCAGCTGCCTACCGGGGTAGTGTAAAAACTACCAACAGAACTCCTTTCTGGCCCCTTCCTCGGTGGAGTTGTGCATGGGGTGTGTTTGGAACATTTTTTCACCAGCCGAGTCCAAAATTCAGCCGTTCCCCATCTCAGCCCAGAAAGCAGGTAGAACAAGTTTTGTGGTGCCTTTCAGCTGCCTACCAGGGTACTGTAAAAACTACCAACAGAACTCGTTTCTGGCACCTTCCCCGGTGGAGTTGTGCATGGGGTGTGTTTGGAACATTTGTCAGCAGCCGAGTCCAAAATTCAGCCGTTCCCCATCTCAGCCCAGAAAGCAGGTACAACAAGTTTTGTGGTGCCTTTCAGCTGCCTACCGGGGTAGTGTAAAAACTACCAACAGAACTCGTTTCTGGCACCTTCCCCGGAGGAGTTGTGCATGGGGTGTGTTTGGAACATTTTTTCACCAGCCGAGTCCAAAATTCAGCGATTCTCCATCTCAGCCCAGAAAGCAGGTAGTACAAGTTTTGTGGTGCCTTTCTCTTGCCTACCAGGGTACTGTAAAAACTACCAACAGAACTCGTTTCTGGCACCTTCCCCGGTGGAGTTGTGCATGGGGTGTGTTTGGAACATTTTGTCAGCAGCCGAGTCCAAAATTCAGCGATTCCCCATCTCAGCCCAGAAAGCAGGTAGAACAAGTTTTGTGGTGCCTTTCAGCTGCCTACCGGGGTAGTGTAAAAACTACCAACAGAACTCGTTTCTGGCCCCTTCCTCGGTTGAGGTGTGCATGGGGTGTGTTTGGAACATTTTGTTACCAGCCGAGTCCAAAATTCAGCCGTTCCCCATCTCAGCCCAGAAAGCAGGTAGAACAAGTTTTGTGGTGCCTTTCAGCTGCCTACCGGGGTACTGTAAAAACTACCAACAGAACTCGTTTCTGGCACCTTCCCCGGTGGAGTTGTGCATGGGGTGTGTTTGGAACATTTTGTCAGCAGCCGAGTCCAAAATTCAGCCGTTCCCAATCTCAGCCCAGAAAGCAGGTAGAACAAGTTTTGTGGTGCCTTTCAGCTGCCTACCGGGGTACTGTAAAAACTACCAACAGAACTCGTTTCTGGCACCTTCCCCGGTGGAGCTGTGCATGGGGTGTGTTTGGAACATTTTGTCACCAGCCGAGTCCAAAATTCAGCTGTTCCCCATCTCAGCGCAGAAAGCAGGTAGAACAAGTTTTGTGGTGCCTTTCAGCTGCCTACCGGGGTAGTGTAAAAACTACCAACAGAACTCGTTTCTGGCCCCTTCCTAAGTTGAGGTGTGCATGGGGTGTGTTTGGAACATTTTGTTACCAGCCGAGTCCAAAATTCAGCCGTTCCCCATCTCAGCCCAGAAAGCAGGTAGAACAAGTTTTGTGGTGCCTTTCAGCTGCCTACCGGGGTAGTGTAAAAACTACCAACAGAACTCGTTTCTGGCACCTTCCTCGGTGGAGTTGTGCATGGGGTGTGTTTGGAACATTTTGTCACCAGCCGAGTCCAAAATTCAGCCGTTCCCCATCTCAGCCCAGAAAGCAGGTACAACAAGTTTTGTGGTGCCTTTCAGCTGCCTACCGGGGTAGTGTAAAAACTACCAAAAGAACTCGTTTCTGGCCCCTTCCTCGGTGGAGTTGTGCATGGGGTGTGTTTGGAACATTTTTTCACCAGCCGAGTCCAAAATTCAGCCGTTCCCCATCTCAGCCCAGAAAGCAGGTAGAACAAGTTTTGTGGTGCCTTTCAGCTGCCTACCGGGGTAGTGTAAAAACTACCAACAGAACTCGTTTCTGGCACCTTCCCCGGTGGAGTTGTGCATGGGGTGTGTTTGGAACATTTTGTCACCAGCCGAGTCCAAAATTCAGCCGTTCCCCATCTCAGCCCAGAAAGCAGGTAGAACAAGTTTTGTGGTGCCTTTCAGCTGCCTACCGGGGTAGTGTAAAAACTACCAACAGAACTCGTTTCTGGCACCTTCCCCGGTGGAGCTGTGCATGGGGTGTGTTTGGAACATATTGTTACCAGCCGAGTCCAAAATTCAGCCATTCCCCATCTCAGCCCAGAAAGCAGGTAGAACAAGTTTTTTGGTGCCTTTCAGCTGCCTACCGGGGTAGTGTAAAAACTACCAACAGAACTCCTTTCTCGCACCTTCCCCGGTGGAGTTGTGCATGGGGTGTGTTTGGAACATTTTGTCAGCAGCCGAGTCCAAAATTCAGCGATTCCCCATCTAAGCCCAGAAAGCAGGTAGAACAAGTTTTGTAATGCCTTTCAGCTGCCTACCGGGGTAGTGTAAAAACTACCAACAGAACTCGTTTCTGGCACCTTTCCCGGTGGAGTTGTGCATGGGGTGTGTTTGGAACATTTTTTCACCAGCCGAGTCCAAAATTCAGCGATTCTCCATCTCAGCCCAGAAAGCAGGTACAACAAGTCTTGTGGTGCCTTTCTCTTGCCTACCAGGGTACTGTAAAAACTACCAACAGAACTCGTTTCTGGCACCTTCCCCGGTGGAGTTGTGCATGGGGTGTGTTTGGAACATTTTGTCACCAGCCGAGTCCAAAACTCAGCTGTTCCCCATCTCAGCCCAGAAAGCAGGTAGCAAAACTTTTGTGGTGCCTTTCAGCTGCCTACCGGGGTAGTGTAAAAACTACCAACAGAACTCGTTTCTGGCACCTTCCCCGGTGGAGGTGTGCATGGGGTGTGTTTGGAACATTTTGTCACCAGCCGAGTCCAAAATTCAGCGATTCCCCATCTAAGCCCATAAAGCAGGTAGAAAAACTTTTGTGGTGCCTTTCAGCTGCCTACCGGGGTAGTGTAAAAACTACCAACAGAACTCCTTTCTGGCACCTTCCCCGGTGGAGTTGTGCATGGGGTGTGTTTGGAACATTTTGTCAGCAGCCGAGTCCAAAATTCAGCGATTCCCCATCTCAGCCCAGAAAGCAGGTAGAACAAGTTTTGTGGTGCCTTTCAGCTGCCTACCGGGGTAGTGTAAAAACTACCAACAGAACTCGTTTCTGGCACCTTTGGCGGTGGAGCTGTGCATGGGGTGTGTTTGGAACATTTTGTCACCAGCCGAGTCCAAAATTCAGCTGTTCCCCATCTCAGCCCAGAAAGCAGGTAGAACAAGTTTTGTGGTGCCTTTCAGCTGCCTACCGGGGTACTGTAAAAACTACCAACAGAACTCGTTTCTGGCACCTTCCCCGGTGGAGTTGTGCATGGGGTGTGTTTGGAACATTTTGTCAGCAGCCGAGTCCAAAATTCAGCGATTCCCCATCTCAGCCCAGAAAGCAGGTAGAACAAGTTTTGTGGTGCCTTTCAGCTGCCTACCGGGGTAGTGTAAAAACTACCAACAGAACTCGATTCTGGCCCCTTCCTCGGTTGAGGTGTGCATGGGGTGTGTTTGGAACATTTTGTTACCAGCCGAGTCCAAAATTCAGCCGTTCCCCATCTCAGCCCAGAAAGCAGGTAGAACAAGTTTTGTGGTGCCTTTCAGCTGCCTACCGGGGTACTGTAAAAACTACCAACAGAACTCGTTTCTGGCACCTTCCCCGGTGGAGTTGTGCATGGGGTGTGTTTGGAACATTTTGTCAGCAGCCGAGTCCAAAATTCAGCCGTTCCCAATCTCAGCCCAGAAAGCAGGTAGAACAAGTTTTGTGGTGCCTTTCAGCTGCCTACCGGGGTACTGTAAAAACTACCAACAGAACTCATTTCTGGCACCTTCCCCGGTGGAGCTGTGCATGGGGTGTGTTTGGAACATATTGTTACCAGCCGAGTCCAAAATTCAGCCATTCCCCATCTCAGCCCAGAAAGCAGGTAGAACAAGTTTTGTGGTGCCTTTCAGCTGCCTACCGGGGTAGTGTAAAAACTACCAACAGAACTCCTTTCTCGCACCTTCCCCGGTGGAGTTGTGCATGGGGTGTGTTTGGAACATTTTGTCAGCAGCCGAGTCCAAAATTCAGCGATTCCCCATCTAAGCCCAGAAAGCAGGTAGAACAAGTTTTGTAATGCCTTTCAGCTGCCTACCGGGGTAGTGTAAAAACTACCAACAGAACTCGTTTCTGGCACCTTTCCCGGTGGAGTTGTGCATGGGGTGTGTTTGGAACATTTTTTCACCAGCCGAGTCCAAAATTCAGCGATTCTCCATCTCAGCCCAGAAAGCAGGTACAACAAGTCTTGTGGTTCCTTTCTCTTGCCTACCAGGGTACTGTAAAAACTACCAACAGAACTCGTTTCTGGCCCCTTCCCCGGTGGAGTTGTGCATGGGGTGTGTTTGGAACATTTTGTCACCAGCCGAGTCCAAAACTCAGCTGTTCCCCATCTCAGCCCAGAAAGCAGGTAGCAAAACTTTTGTGGTGCCTTTCAGCTGCCTACCGGGGTAGTGTAAAAACTACCAACAGAACTCGTTTCTGGCACCTTCCCCGGTGGAGCTGTGCATGGGGTGTGTTTGGAACATTTTGTCACCAGCCGAGTCCAAAATTCAGCCGTTCCCCATCTAAGCCCATAAAGCAGGTAGAAAAACTTTTGTGGTGCCTTTCAGCTGCCTACCGGGGTAGTGTAAAAACTACCAACAGAACTCGTTTCTGGCACCTTCCCCGGTGGAGTTGTGCATGGGGTGTGTTTGGAACATTTTGTCAGCAGCCGAGTCCAAAATTCAGCGATTCCCCATCTCAGCCCAGAAAGCAGGTACAACAAGTTTTGTGGTGCCTTTCAGCTGCCTACCGGGGTAGTGTAAAAACTACCAACAGAACTCCTTTCTGGCACCTTTCCCGGTGGAGTTGTGCATGGGGTGTGTTTGGAACATTTTGTCACCAGCCGAGTCCAAAATTCAGCTGTTCCCCATCTCAGCCCAGAAAGCAGGTAGAACAAGTTTTGTGGTGCCTTTCAGCTGCCTACCGGGGTAGTGTAAAAACTACCAAAAGAACTCGTTTCTGGCCCCTTCCTCGGTGGAGTTGTGCATGGGGTGTGTTTGGAACATTTTTTCACCAGCCGAGTCCAAAATTCAGCCGTTCCCCATCTCAGCCCAGAAAGCAGGTACAACAAGTTTTGTGGTGCCTTTCAGCTGCCTACCGGGGTAGTGTAAAAACTACCAACAGAACTCGTTTCTGGCACCTTCCCCGGTGGAGCTGTGCATGGGGTGTGTTTGGAACATTTTGTCACCAGCCGAGTCCAAAATTCAGCGATTCCCCATCTCAGCCCAGAAAGCAGGTAGAACAAGTTTTGTGGTGCCTTTCAGCTGCCTACCGGGGTACTGTAAAAACTACCAACAGAACTCGTTTCTGGCACCTTCCCCGGTGGAGTTGTGCATGGGGTGTGTTTGGAACATTTTGTCAGCAGCCGAGTCCAAAATTCAGCGATTCCCCATCTCAGCCCAGAAAGCAGGTAGAACAAGTCTTGTGGTGCCTTTCAGCTGCCTACCGGGGTAGTGTAAAAACTACCAACAGAACTCGTTTCTGGCCCCTTCCTCGGTTGAGGTGTGCATGGGGTGTGTTTGGAACATTTTGTTACCAGCCGAGTCCAAAATTCAGCCGTTCCCCATCTCAGCCCAGAAAGCAGGTACAACAAGTTTTGTGGTGCCTTTCAGCTGCCTACCGGGGTACTGTAAAAACTACCAACAGAACTCGTTTCTGGCACCTTCCCCGGTGGAGTTGTGCATGGGGTGTGTTTGGAACATTTTGTCACCAGCCGAGTCCAAAATTCAGCCGTTCCCCATCTCAGCCCAGAAAGCAGGTAGAACAAGTTTTGTGGTGCCTTTCAGCTGCCTACCGGGGTACTGTAAAAACTACCAACAGACCTCGTTTCTGGCACCTTTCCCGGTGGAGCTGTGCATGGGGTGTGTTTGGAACATATTGTTACCAGCCGAGTCCAAAATTCAGCCATTCCCCATCTCAGCCCAGAAAGCAGGTAGAACAAGTTTTGTGGTGCCTTTCAGCTGCCTACCGGGGTAGTGTAAAAACTACCAACAGAACTCCTTTCTCGCACCTTCCCCGGTGGAGTTGTGCATGGGGTGTGTTTGGAACATTTTGTCAGCAGCCGAGTCCAAAATTCAGCGATTCCCCATCTAAGCCCAGAAAGCAGGTAGAACAAGTTTTGTAATGCCTTTCAGCTGCCTACCGGGGTAGTGTAAAAACTACCAACAGAACTCGTTTCTGGCACCTTTCCCGGTGGAGTTGTGCATGGGGTGTGTTTGGAACATTTTTTCACCAGCCGAGTCCAAAATTCAGCGATTCTCCATCTCAGCCCAGAAAGCAGGTACAACAAGTCTTGTGGTGCCTTTCTCTTGCCTACCAGGGTAGTGTAAAAACTACCAACAGAACTCGTTTCTGGCCCCTTCCCCGGTGGAGTTGTGCATGGGGTGTGTTTGGAACATTTTGTCACCAGCCGAGTCCAAAACTCAGCTGTTCCCCATCTCAGCCCAGAAAGCAGGTAGCAAAACTTTTGTGGTGCCTTTCAGCTGCCTACCGGGGTAGTGTAAAAACTACCAACAGAACTCGTTTCTGGCCCCTTCCCCGGTGGAGCTGTGCATGGGGTGTGTTTGGAACATTTTGTCACCAGCCGAGTCCAAAATTCAGCGATTCCCCATCTAAGCCCATAAAGCAGGTAGAAAAACTTTTGTGGTGCCTTTCAGCTGCCTACCGGGGTAGTGTAAAAACTACCAACAGAACTCCTTTCTGGCACCTTTCCCGGTGGAGTTGTGCATGGGGTGTGTTTGGAACATTTTGTCACCAGCCGAGTCCAAAATTCAGCTGTTCCCCATCTCAGCCCAGAAAGCAGGTACAACAAGTTTTGTGGTGCCTTTCAGCTGCCTACCGGGGTAGTGTAAAAACTACCAAAAGAACTCGTTTCTGGCCCCTTCCTCGGTGGAGTTGTGCATGGGGTGTGTTTGGAACATATTTTCACCAGCCGAGTCCAAAATTCAGCCGTTCCCCATCTCAGCCCAGAAAGCAGGTAGAACAAGTTTTGTGGTGCCTTTCAGCTGCCTACCGGGGTAGTGTAAAAACTACCAACAGAACTCGTTTCTGGCACCTTTGGCGGTGGAGTTGTGCATGGGGTGTGTTTGGAACATTTTTTCACCAGCCGAGTCCAAAATTCAGCGATTCCCCATCTCAGCCCAGAAAGCAGGTAGAACAAGTTTTGTGGTGCCTTTCAGCTGCCTACCGGGGTAGTGTAAAAACTACCAACAGAACTCGTTTCTGGCACCTTCCCCGGTGGAGTTGTGCATGGGGTGTGTTTGGAACATTTTGTCAGCAGCCGAGTCCAAAATTCAGCGATTCCCCATCTCAGCCCAGAAAGCAGGTAGAACAAGTTTTGTGGTGCCTTTCAGCTGCCTACCGGGGTAGTGTAAAAACTACCAACAGAACTCGTTTCTGGCCCCTTCCTCGGTTGAGGTGTGCATGGGGTGTGTTTGGAACATTTTGTTACCAGCCGAGTCCAAAATTCAGCCGTTCCCCATCTCAGCCCAGAAAGCAGGTACAACAAGTTTTGTGGTGCCTTTCAGCTGCCTACCGGGGTACTGTAAAAACTACCAACAGAACTCGTTTCTGGCACCTTCCCCGGTGGAGTTGTGCATGGGGTGTGTTTGGAACATTTTGTCACCAGCCGAGTCCAAAATTCAGCCGTTCCCCATCTCAGCCCAGAAAGCAGGTAGAACAAGTTTTGTGGTGCCTTTCAGCTGCCTACCGGGGTACTGTAAAAACTACCAACAGACCTCGTTTCTGGCTCCTTTCCCGGTGGAGCTGTGCATGGGGTGTGTTTGGAACATATTGTTACCAGCCGAGTCCAAAATTCAGCCATTCCCCATCTCAGCCCAGAAAGCAGGTAGAACAAGTTTTGTGGTGCCTTTCAGCTGCCTACCGGGGTAGTGTAAAAACTACCAACAGAACTCCTTTCTCGCACCTTCCCCGGTGGAGTTGTGCATGGGGTGTGTTTGGAACATTTTGTCAGCAGCCGAGTCCAAAATTCAGCGATTCCCCATCTAAGCCCAGAAAGCAGGTAGAACAAGTTTTGTGGTGCCTTTCAGCTGCCTACCGGGGTAGTGTAAAAACTACCAACAGAACTCGTTTCTGGCACCTTTCCCGGTGGAGTTGTGCATGGGGTGTGTTTGGAACATTTTTTCACCAGCCGAGTCCAAAATTCAGCGATTCTCCATCTCAGCCCAGAAAGCAGGTACAACAAGTCTTGTGGTGCCTTTCTCTTGCCTACCAGGGTACTGTAAAAACTACCAACAGAACTCGTTTCTGGCCCCTTCCCCGGTGGAGTTGTGCATGGGGTGTGTTTGGAACATTTTGTCACCAGCCGAGTCCAAAACTCAGCTGTTCCCCATCTCAGCCCAGAAAGCAGGTAGAACAAGTTTTGTGGTGCCTTTCAGCTGCCTACCGGGGTACTGTAAAAACTACCAACAGAACTCGTTTCTGGCACCTTCCCCGGTGGAGCTGTGCATGGGGTGTGTTTGGAACATTTTGTCACCAGCCGAGTCCAAAATTCAGCGATTCCCCATCTAAGCCCATAAAGCAGGTAGAACAAGTTTTGTGGTGCCTTTCAGCTGCCTACCGGGGTAGTGTAAAAACTACCAACAGAACTCGTTTCTGGCACCTTCCCCGGTGGAGTTGTGCATGGGGTGTGTTTGGAACATTTTGTCAGCAGCCGAGTCCAAAATTCAGCGATTCCCCATCTCAGCCCAGAAAGCAGGTACAACAAGTTTTGTGGTGCCTTTCAGCTGCCTACCGGGGTAGTGTAAAAACTACCAACAGAACTCCTTTCTGGCACCTTTCCCGGTGGAGTTGTGCATGGGTTGTGTTTGGAACATTTTGTCACCAGCCGAGTCCAAAATTCAGCGATTCTCCTCTCAGCCCAGAAAGCAGGTAGAACAAGTTTTGTGGTGCCTTTCTCTTGCCTACCGGGGTACTGTAAAAACTACCAAAAGAACTCGTTTCTGGCCCCTTCCTCGGTGGAGTTGTGCATGGGGTGTGTTTGGAACATTTTGTCACCAGCCGAGTCCAAAATTCAGCCGTTCCCCATCTCAGCCCAGAAAGCAGGTAGAACAAGTTTTGTGGTGCCTTTCAGCTGCCTACCGGGGTAGTGTAAAAACTACCAACAGAACTCGTTTCTGGCACCTTCCCCGGTGGAGTTGTGCATGGGGTGTGTTTGGAACATTTTGTCACCAGCCGAGTCCAAAATTCAGCGATTCCCCATCTCAGCCCAGAAAGCAGGTAGAACAAGTTTTGTGGTGCCTTTCAGCTGCCTACCGGGGTAGTGTAAAAACTACCAACAGAACTCGTTTCTGGCACCTTTCCCGGTGGAGTTGTGCATGGGGTGTGTTTGGAACATTTTTTCACCAGCCGAGTCCAAAATTCAGCGATTCTCCATCTCAGCCCAGAAAGCAGGTACAACAAGTTTTGTGGTGCCTTTCAGCTGCCTACCAGGGTAGTGTAAAAACTACCAACAGAACTCGTTTCTGGCACCTTCCCCGGTGGAGTTGTGCATGGGGTGTGTTTGGAACATTTTGTCACCAGCCGAGTCCAAAACTCAGCTGTTCCCCATCTCAGCCCAGAAAGCAGGTAGCAAGACTTTTGTGGTGCCTTTCAGCTGCCTACCGGGGTAGTGTAAAAACTACCAACAGAACTCGTTTCTGGCACCTTCCCCGGTGGAGTTGTGCATGGGGTGTGTTTGGAACATTTTGTCACCAGCCGAGTCCAAAATTCAGCGATTCCCCATCTCAGCCCAGAAAGCAGGTAGAACAAGTTTTGTGGTGCCTTTCAGCTGCCTACCGGGGTAGTGTAAAAACTACCAACAGAACTCCTTTCTCGCACCTTCCCCGGTGGAGTTGTGCATGGGGTGTGTTTGGAACATTTTGTCAGCAGCCGAGTCCAAAATTCAGCGATTCCCCATCTAAGCCCAGAAAGCAGGTAGAACAAGTTTTGTGGTGCCTTTCAGCTGCCTACCGGGGTAGTGTAAAAACTACCAACAGAACTCGTTTCTGGCACCTTCCCCGGTGGAGTTGTGCATGGGGTGTGTTTGGAACATTTTGTCACCAGCCGAGTCCAAAATTCAGCCGTTCCCCATCTCAGCCCAGAAAGCAGGTAGAACAAGTTTTGTGGTGCCTTTCAGCTGCCTACCGGGGTACTGTAAAAACTACCAACAGAACTCGTTTCTGGCACCTTCCCCGGTGGAGTTGTGCATGGGGTGTGTTTGGAACATTTTGTCAGGAGCCGAGTCCAAAATTCAGCGATTCCCCATCTCAGCCCAGAAAGCTGGTACAACAAGTTTTGTGGTGCCTTTCAGCTGCCTACCGGGGTACTGTAAAAACTACCAACAGAACTCCTTTCTGGCACCTTTCCCGGTGGAGTTGTGCATGGGGTGTGTTTGGAACATTTTGTTACCAGCCGAGTCCAAAATTCAGCGATTCTCCATCTCAGCCCAGAAAGCAGGTAGAACAAGTTTTGTGGTGCCTTTCTCTTGCCTACCGGGGTAGTGTAAAAACTACCAACAGAACTCGTTTCTGGCACCTTCCCCGGAGGAGTTGTGCATGGGGTGTGTTTGGAACATTTTGTCAGCAGCCGAGTCCAAAATTCAGCCGTTCCCCATCTCAGCCCAGAAAGCAGGTAGAACAAGTTTTGTGGTGCCTTTCAGCTGCCTACCGGGGTAGTGTAAAAACTACCAACAGAACTCGTTTCTGGCACCTTTCCCGGTGGAGCTGTGCATGGGGTGTGTTTGGAACATTTTGTCACCAGCCGAGTCCAAAATTCAGCTGTTCCCCATCTCAGCCCAGAAAGCAGGTACAACAAGTTTTGTGGTGCCTTTCAGCTGCCTACCGGGGTAGTGTAAAAACTACCAACAGAACTCGTTTCTGGCACCTTCCCCGGAGGAGTTGTGCATGGGGTGTGTTTGGAACATTTTGTTACCAGCCGAGTCCAAAATTCAGCGATTCTCCATCTCAGCCCAGAAAGCAGGTAGAACAAGTTTTGTGGTGCCTTTCTCTTGCCTACCGGGGTAGTGTAAAAACTACCAACAGAACTCGTTTCTGGCACCTTCCCCGGAGGAGTTGTGCATGGGGTGTGTTTGGAACATTTTGTCACCAGCCGAGTCCAAAATTCAGCGGTTCTCCATCTCAGCGCAGAAAGCAGGTAGAACAAGTTTTGTTGTGCCTTTCAGCTGCCTACCGGGGTAGTGTAAAAACTACCAACAGAACTCGTTTCTGGCACCTTCCCCGGTGGAGCTGTGCATGGGGTGTGTTTGGAACATTTTGTCACCAGCCGAGTCCAAAATTCAGCTGTTCCCCATCTCAGCCCAGAAAGCAGGTAGAACAAGTTTTGTGGTGCCTTTCAGCTGCCTACCGGGGTAGTGTAAAAACTACCAACAGAACTCGTTTCTGGCACCTTCCTCGGTGGAGTTGTGCATGGGGTGTGTTTGGAACATTTTGTCACCAGCCGAGTCCAAAATTCAGCCGTTCCCCATCTCAGCCCAGAAAGCAGGTAGAACAAGTTTTGTGGTGCCTTTCAGCTGCCTACCGGGGTACTGTAAAAACTACCAACAGAACTCGTTTCTGGCACCTTCCCCGGAGGAGTTGTGCATGGGGTGTGTTTGGAACATTTTGTCTCCAGCCGAGTCCAAAATTCAGCGATTCCCCATCTCAGCCCAGAAAGCAGGTAGAACAAGTTTTGTGGTGCCTTTCAGCTGCCTACCGGGGTAGTGTAAAAACTACCAACAGAACTCGTTTCTGGCACCTTTCCCGGTGGAGTTGTGCATGGGGTGTGTTTGGAACATTTTTTCACCAGCCGAGTCCAAAATTCAGCGATTCTCCATCTCAGCCCAGAAAGCAGGTACAACAAGTTTTGTGGTGCCTTTCAGCTGCCTACCAGGGTAGTGTAAAAACTACCAACAGAACTCGTTTCTGGCACCTTCCCCGGTGGAGTTGTGCATGGGGTGTGTTTGGAACATTTTGTCACCAGCCGAGTCCAAAACTCAGCTGTTCCCCATCTCAGCCCAGAAAGCAGGTAGCAAGACTTTTGTGGTGCCTTTCAGCTGCCTACCGGGGTAGTGTAAAAACTACCAACAGAACTCGTTTCTGGCACCTTCCCCGGTGGAGCTGTGCATGGGGTGTGTTTGGAACATTTTGTCACCAGCCGAGTCCAAAATTCAGCGATTCCCCATCTCAGCCCAGAAAGCAGGTAGAACAAGTTTTGTGGTGCCTTTCAGCTGCCTACCGGGGTAGTGTAAAAACTACCAACAGAACTCGTTTCTGGCACCTTCCCCGGTGGAGTTGTGCATGGGGTGTGTTTGGAACATTTTGTTACCAGCCGAGTCCAAAATTCAGCGATTCCCCATCTAAGCCCATAAAGCAGGTAGAAAAACTTTTGTGGTGCCTTTCAGCTGCCTACCGGGGTAGTGTAAAAACTACCAACAGAACTCGTTTCTGGCACCTTCCCCGGTGGAGCTGTGCATGGGGTGTGTTTGGAACATTTTGTCAGCAGCCGAGTCCAAAATTCAGCGATTCCCCATCTCAGCCCAGAAAGCAGGTACAACAAGTTTTGTGGTGCCTTTCAGCTGCCTACCGGGGTAGTGTAAAAACTACCAACAGAACTCCTTTCTCGCACCTTCCCCGGTGGAGTTGTGCATGGGGTGTGTTTGGAACATTTTGTCACCAGCCGAGTCCAAAATTCAGCGATTCCCCATCTAAGCCCAGAAAGCAGGTAGAACAAGTTTTGTGGTGCCTTTCAGCTGCCTACCGGGGTACTGTAAAAACTACCAACAGAACTCGTTTCTGGCACCTTCCCCGGTGGAGTTGTGCATGGGGTGTGTTTGGAACATTTTGTCACCAGCCGAGTCCAAAATTCAGCTCTTCCCCATCTCAGCCCAGAAAGCTGGTACAACAAGTTTTGTGGTGCCTTTCAGCTGCCTACCGGGGTACTGTAAAAACTACCAACAGAACTCGTTTCTGGCACCTTTCCCGGTGGAGTTGTGCATGGGGTGTGTTTGGAACATTTTGTTACCAGCCGAGTCCAAAATTCAGCGATTCTCCATCTCAGCCCAGAAAGCAGGTAGAACAAGTTTTGTGGTGCCTTTCTCTTGCCTACCGGGGTAGTGTAAAAACTACCAACAGAACTCGTTTCTGGCACCTTCCCCGGAGGAGTTGTGCATGGGGTGTGTTTGGAACATTTTGTCAGCAGCCGAGTCCAAAATTCAGCGATTCTCCATCTCAGCCCAGAAAGCAGGTAGAACAAGTTTTGTGGTGCCTTTCAGCTGCCTACCGGGGTAGTGTAAAAACTACCAACAGAACTCGTTTCTGGCCCCTTCCTCGGTGGAGCTGTGCATGGGGTGTGTTTGGAACATTTTGTCACCAGCCGAGTCCAAAATTCAGCGATTCCCCATCTAAGCCCATAAAGCAGGTAGAAAAACTTTTGTGGTGCCTTTCAGCTGCCTACCGGGGTAGTGTAAAAACTACCAACAGAACTCGTTTCTGGCACCTTCCCCGGTGGAGTTGTGCATGGGGTGTGTTTGGAACATTTTGTCAGCAGCCGAGTCCAAAATTCAGCGATTCCCCATCTCAGCCCAGAAAGCAGGTACAACAAGTTTTGTGGTGCCTTTCAGCTGCCTACCGGGGTAGTGTAAAAACTACCAACAGAACTCCTTTCTGGCACCTTTCCCGGTGGAGTTGTGCATGGGTTGTGTTTGGAACATTTTGTCACCAGCCGAGTCCAAAATTCAGCGATTCTCCTCTCAGCCCAGAAAGCAGGTAGAACAAGTTTTGTGGTGCCTTTCTCTTGCCTACCGGGGTACTGTAAAAACTACCAAAAGAACTCGTTTCTGGCACCTTCCCCGGTGGAGTTGTGCATGGGGTGTGTTTGGAACATTTTGTCACCAGCCGAGTCCAAAATTCAGCCGTTCCCCATCTCAGCCCAGAAAGCAGGTAGAACAAGTTTTGTGGTGCCTTTCAGCTGCCTACCGGGGTACTGTAAAAACTACCAACAGAACTCGTTTCTGGCACCTTTCCCGGTGGAGTTGTGCATGGGGTGTGTTTGGAACATTTTGTCACCAGCCGAGTCCAAAATTCAGCGATTCTCCATCTCAGCCCAGAAAGCAGGTACAACAAGTTTTGTGGTGCCTTTCAGCTGCCTACCAGGGTAGTGTAAAAACTACCAACAGAACTCGTTTCTGGCACCTTCCCCGGTGGAGTTGTGCATGGGGTGTGTTTGGAACATTTTGTCACCAGCCGAGTCCAAAACTCAGCTGTTCCCCATCTCAGCCCAGAAAGCAGGTAGCAAGACTTTTGTGGTGCCTTTCAGCTGCCTACCGGGGTAGTGTAAAAACTACCAACAGAACTCGTTTCTGGCACCTTCCCCGGTGGAGCTGTGCATGGGGTGTGTTTGGAACATTTTGTCACCAGCCGAGTCCAAAATTCAGCGATTCCCCATCTCAGCCCAGAAAGCAGGTAGGACAAGTTTTGTGGTGCCTTTCAGCTGCCTACCGGGGTAGTGTAAAAACTACCAACAGAACTCGTTTCTGGCACCTTCCCCGGTGGAGTTGTGCATGGGGTGTGTTTGGAACATTTTGTTACCAGCCGAGTCCAAAATTCAGCGATTCCCCATCTAAGCCCATAAAGCAGGTAGAAAAACTTTTGTGGTGCCTTTCAGCTGCCTACCGGGGTAGTGTAAAAACTACCAACAGAACTCGTTTCTGGCACCTTCCCCGGTGGAGCTGTGCATGGGGTGTGTTTGGAACATATTGTTACCAGCCGAGTCCAAAATTCAGCCATTCCCCATCTCAGCCCAGAAAGCAGGTAGAACAAGTTTTGTGGTGCCTTTCAGCTGCCTACCGGGGTACTGTAAAAACTACCAACAGAACTCGTTTCTGGCACCTTCCCCGGAGGAGTTGTGCATGGGGTGTGTTTGGAACATTTTGTCTCCAGCCGAGTCCAAAATTCAGCGATTCCCCATCTCAGCCCAGAAAGCAGGTAGAACAAGTTTTGTGGTGCCTTTCAGCTGCCTACCGGGGTAGTGTAAAAACTACCAACAGAACTCGTTTCTGGCACCTTCCCCGGTGGAGTTGTGCATGGGGTGTGTTTGGAACATTTTTTCACCAGCCGAGTCCAAAATTCAGCGATTCTCCATCTCAGCCCAGAAAGCAGGTACAACAAGTTTTGTGGTGCCTTTCAGCTGCCTACCAGGGTAGTGTAAAAACTACCAACAGAACTCGTTTCTGGCACCTTCCCCGGTGGAGTTGTGCATGGGGTGTGTTTGGAACATTTTGTCACCAGCCGAGTCCAAAACTCAGCTGTTCCCCATCTCAGCCCAGAAAGCAGGTAGCAAGACTTTTGTGGTGCCTTTCAGCTGCCTACCGGGGTAGTGTAAAAACTACCAACAGAACTCGTTTCTGGCACCTTCCCCGGTGGAGCTGTGCATGGGGTGTGTTTGGAACATTTTGTCACCAGCCGAGTCCAAAATTCAGCGATTCCCCATCTCAGCCCAGAAAGCAGGTAGAACAAGTTTTGTGGTGCCTTTCAGCTGCCTACCGGGGTAGTGTAAAAACTACCAACAGAACTCGTTTCTGGCACC
Organism: Falco cherrug; assembly: GCF_023634085.1. NCBI lineage: Eukaryota > Metazoa > Chordata > Aves > Falconiformes > Falconidae > Falco > Falco cherrug. Next base: position 422,647 of record NW_026599516.1, on the reverse strand, counting down.
TTCCCCGGTGGAGTTGTGCATGGGGTGTGTTTGGAACATTTTGTTACCAGCCGAGTCCAAAATTCAGCGATTCCCCATCTAAGCCCATAAAGCAGGTAGAAAAACTTTTGTGGTGCCTTTCAGCTGCCTACCGGGGTAGTGTAAAAACTACCAACAGAACTCGTTTCTGGCACCTTCCCCGGTGGAGCTGTGCATGGGGTGTGTTTGGAACATATTGTTACCAGCCGAGTCCAAAATTCAGCCATTCCCCATCTCAGCCCAGAAAGCAGGTACAACAAGTTTTGTGGTGCCTTTCAGCTGCCTACCGGGGTAGTGTAAAAACTACCAACAGAACTCCTTTCTCGCACCTTCCCCGGTGGAGTTGTGCATGGGGTGTGTTTGGAACATTTTGTCACCAGCCGAGTCCAAAATTCAGCGATTCCCCATCTAAGCCCAGAAAGCAGGTAGAACAAGTTTTGTGGTGCCTTTCAGCTGCCTACCGGGGTACTGTAAAAACTACCAACAGAACTCGTTTCTGGCACCTTCCCCGGTGGAGTTGTGCATGGGGTGTGTTTGGAACATTTTGTCACCAGCCGAGTCCAAAATTCAGCTCTTCCCCATCTCAGCCCAGAAAGCTGGTACAACAAGTTTTGTGGTGCCTTTCAGCTGCCTACCGGGGTACTGTAAAAACTACCAACAGAACTCGTTTCTGGCACCTTTCCCGGTGGAGTTGTGCATGGGGTGTGTTTGGAACATTTTGTTACCAGCCGAGTCCAAAATTCAGCGATTCTCCATCTCAGCCCAGAAAGCAGGTAGAACAAGTTTTGTGGTGCCTTTCTCTTGCCTACCGGGGTAGTGTAAAAACTACCAACAGAACTCGTTTCTGGCACCTTCCCCGGAGGAGTTGTGCATGGGGTGTGTTTGGAACATTTTGTCAGCAGCCGAGTCCAAAATTCAGCGATTCTCCATCTCAGCCCAGAAAGCAGGTAGAACAAGTTTTGTGGTGCCTTTCAGCTGCCTACCGGGGTAGTGTAAAAACTACCAACAGAACTCGTTTCTGGCCCCTTCCTCGGTGGAGCTGTGCATGGGGTGTGTTTGGAACATTTTGTCACCAGCCGAGTCCAAAATTCAGCGATTCCCCATCTAAGCCCATAAAGCAGGTAGAAAAACTTTTGTGGTGCCTTTCAGCTGCCTACCGGGGTAGTGTAAAAACTACCAACAGAACTCGTTTCTGGCACCTTCCCCGGTGGAGTTGTGCATGGGGTGTGTTTGGAACATTTTGTCAGCAGCCGAGTCCAAAATTCAGCGATTCCCCATCTCAGCCCAGAAAGCAGGTACAACAAGTTTTGTGGTGCCTTTCAGCTGCCTACCGGGGTAGTGTAAAAACTACCAACAGAACTCCTTTCTGGCACCTTTCCCGGTGGAGTTGTGCATGGGTTGTGTTTGGAACATTTTGTCACCAGCCGAGTCCAAAATTCAGCGATTCTCCTCTCAGCCCAGAAAGCAGGTAGAACAAGTTTTGTGGTGCCTTTCTCTTGCCTACCGGGGTACTGTAAAAACTACCAAAAGAACTCGTTTCTGGCACCTTCCCCGGTGGAGTTGTGCATGGGGTGTGTTTGGAACATTTTGTCACCAGCCGAGTCCAAAATTCAGCCGTTCCCCATCTCAGCCCAGAAAGCAGGTAGAACAAGTTTTGTGGTGCCTTTCAGCTGCCTACCGGGGTACTGTAAAAACTACCAACAGAACTCGTTTCTGGCACCTTTCCCGGTGGAGTTGTGCATGGGGTGTGTTTGGAACATTTTGTCACCAGCCGAGTCCAAAATTCAGCGATTCTCCATCTCAGCCCAGAAAGCAGGTACAACAAGTTTTGTGGTGCCTTTCAGCTGCCTACCAGGGTAGTGTAAAAACTACCAACAGAACTCGTTTCTGGCACCTTCCCCGGTGGAGTTGTGCATGGGGTGTGTTTGGAACATTTTGTCACCAGCCGAGTCCAAAACTCAGCTGTTCCCCATCTCAGCCCAGAAAGCAGGTAGCAAGACTTTTGTGGTGCCTTTCAGCTGCCTACCGGGGTAGTGTAAAAACTACCAACAGAACTCGTTTCTGGCACCTTCCCCGGTGGAGCTGTGCATGGGGTGTGTTTGGAACATTTTGTCACCAGCCGAGTCCAAAATTCAGCGATTCCCCATCTCAGCCCAGAAAGCAGGTAGGACAAGTTTTGTGGTGCCTTTCAGCTGCCTACCGGGGTAGTGTAAAAACTACCAACAGAACTCGTTTCTGGCACCTTCCCCGGTGGAGTTGTGCATGGGGTGTGTTTGGAACATTTTGTTACCAGCCGAGTCCAAAATTCAGCGATTCCCCATCTAAGCCCATAAAGCAGGTAGAAAAACTTTTGTGGTGCCTTTCAGCTGCCTACCGGGGTAGTGTAAAAACTACCAACAGAACTCGTTTCTGGCACCTTCCCCGGTGGAGCTGTGCATGGGGTGTGTTTGGAACATATTGTTACCAGCCGAGTCCAAAATTCAGCCATTCCCCATCTCAGCCCAGAAAGCAGGTAGAACAAGTTTTGTGGTGCCTTTCAGCTGCCTACCGGGGTAGTGTAAAAACTACCAACAGAACTCCTTTCTCGCACCTTCCCCGGTGGAGTTGTGCATGGGGTGTGTTTGGAACATTTTGTCAGCAGCCGAGTCCAAAATTCAGCGATTCCCCATCTAAGCCCAGAAAGCAGGTAGAACAAGTTTTGTGGTGCCTTTCAGCTGCCTACCGGGGTAGTGTAAAAACTACCAACAGAACTCGTTTCTGGCACCTTCCCCGGTGGAGTTGTGCATGGGGTGTGTTTGGAACATTTTGTCACCAGCCGAGTCCAAAATTCAGCCGTTCCCCATCTCAGCCCAGAAAGCAGGTAGAACAAGTTTTGTGGTGCCTTTCAGCTGCCTACCGGGGTACTGTAAAAACTACCAACAGAACTCGTTTCTGGCACCTTCCTCGGTGGAGTTGTGCATGGGGTGTGTTTGGAACATTTTGTCACCAGCCGAGTCCAAAATTCAGCGATTCCCCATCTCAGCCCAGAAAGCTGGTACAACAAGTTTTGTGGTGCCTTTCAGCTGCCTACCGGGGTACTGTAAAAACTACCAACAGAACTCGTTTCTGGCACCTTTCCCGGTGGAGTTGTGCATGGGGTGTGTTTGGAACATTTTGTTACCAGCCGAGTCCAAAATTCAGCGATTCTCCATCTCAGCCCAGAAAGCAGGTAGAACAAGTTTTGTGGTGCCTTTCTCTTGCCTACCGGGGTAGTGTAAAAACTACCAACAGAACTCGTTTCTGGCACCTTCCCCGGAGGAGTTGTGCATGGGGTGTGTTTGGAACATTTTGTCAGCAGCCGAGTCCAAAATTCAGCGATTCTCCATCTCAGCGCAGAAAGCAGGTAGAACAAGTTTTGTGGTGCCTTTCAGCTGCCTACCGGGGTAGTGTAAAAACTACCAACAGAACTCGTTTCTGGCACCTTTGGCGGTGGAGCTGTGCATGGGGTGTGTTTGGAACATTTTGTCACCAGCCGAGTCCAAAATTCAGCTGTTCCCCATCTCAGCCCAGAAAGCAGGTAGAACAAGTTTTGTGGTGCCTTTCAGCTGCCTACCGGGGTAGTGTAAAAACTACCAACAGAACTCGTTTCTGGCACCTTCCCCGGAGGAGTTGTGCATGGGGTGTGTTTGGAACATTTTGTCACCAGCCGAGTCCAAAATTCAGCGATTCTCCATCTCAGCCCAGAAAGCAGGTAGAACAAGTTTTGTGGTGCCTTTCTCTTGCCTACCGGGGTAGTGTAAAAACTACCAACAGAACTCGTTTCTGGCACCTTCCCCGGAGGAGTTGTGCATGGGGTGTGTTTGGAACATTTTGTCACCAGCCGAGTCCAAAATTCAGCGATTCTCCATCTCAGCGCAGAAAGCAGGTAGAACAAGTTTTGTGGTGCCTTTCAGCTGCCTACCGGGGTAGTGTAAAAACTACCAACAGAACTCGTTTCTGGCACCTTTGGCGGTTGAGCTGTGCATGGGGTGTGTTTGGAACATTTTGTCACCAGCCGAGTCCAAAATTCAGCTGTTCCCCATCTCAGCCCAGAAAGCAGGTAGAACAAGTTTTGTGGTGCCTTTCAGCTGCCTACCGGGGTAGTGTAAAAACTACCAACAGAACTCGTTTCTGGCACCTTCCTCGGTGGAGTTGTGCATGGGGTGTGTTTGGAACATTTTGTCACCAGCCGAGTCCAAAATTCAGCCGTTCCCCATCTCAGCCCAGAAAGCAGGTAGAACAAGTTTTGTGGTGCCTTTCAGCTGCCTACCGGGGTAGTGTAAAAACTACCAACAGAACTCGTTTCTGGCACCTTCCCCGGTGGAGTTGTGCATGGGGTGTGTTTGGAACATTTTGTCACCAGCCGAGTCCAAAATTCAGCGATTCCCCATCTCAGCCCAGAAAGCAGGTAGAACAAGTTTTGTGGTGCCTTTCAGCTGCCTACCGGGGTAGTGTAAAAACTACCAACAGAACTCGTTTCTGGCACCTTTCCCGGTGGAGTTGTGCATGGGGTGTGTTTGGAACATTTTTTCACCAGCCGAGTCCAAAATTCAGCGATTCTCCATCTCAGCCCAGAAAGCAGGTACAACAAGTTTTGTGGTGCCTTTCAGCTGCCTACCAGGGTAGTGTAAAAACTACCAACAGAACTCGTTTCTGGCACCTTCCCCGGTGGAGTTGTGCATGGGGTGTGTTTGGAACATTTTGTCACCAGCCGAGTCCAAAACTCAGCTGTTCCCCATCTCAGCCCAGAAAGCAGGTAGCAAGACTTTTGTGGTGCCTTTCAGCTGCCTACCGGGGTAGTGTAAAAACTACCAACAGAACTCGTTTCTGGCACCTTCCCCGGTGGAGCTGTGCATGGGGTGTGTTTGGAACATTTTGTCAGCAGCCGAGTCCAAAATTCAGCGATTCCCCATCTCAGCCCAGAAAGCAGGTAGAACAAGTTTTGTGGTGCCTTTCAGCTGCCTACCGGGGTAGTGTAAAAACTACCAACAGAACTCGTTTCTGGCACCTTCCCCGGTGGAGTTGTGCATGGGGTGTGTTTGGAACATTTTGTTACCAGCCGAGTCCAAAATTCAGCGATTCCCCATCTAAGCCCATAAAGCAGGTAGAAAAACTTTTGTGGTGCCTTTCAGCTGCCTACCGGGGTAGTGTAAAAACTACCAACAGAACTCGTTTCTGGCACCTTCCCCGGTGGAGCTGTGCATGGGGTGTGTTTGGAACATATTGTTACCAGCCGAGTCCAAAATTCAGCTGTTCCCCATCTCAGCCCAGAAAGCAGGTAGAACAAGTTTTGTGGTGCCTTTCAGCTGCCTACCGGGGTAGTGTAAAAACTACCAACAGAACTCGTTTCTGGCACCTTTGGCGGTGGAGCTGTGCATGGGGTGTGTTTGGAACATTTTGTCACCAGCCGAGTCCAAAATTCAGCTGTTCCCCATCTCAGCCCAGAAAGCAGGTAGAACAAGTTTTGTGGTGCCTTTCAGCTGCCTACCGGGGTAGTGTAAAAACTACCAACAGAACTCGTTTCTGGCACCTTCCTCGGTGGAGTTGTGCATGGGGTGTGTTTGGAACATTTTGTCACCAGCCGAGTCCAAAATTCAGCCGTTCCCCATCTCAGCCCAGAAAGCAGGTAGAACAAGTTTTGTGGTGCCTTTCAGCTGCCTACCGGGGTAGTGTAAAAACTACCAACAGAACTCGTTTCTGGCACCTTCCCCGGTGGAGTTGTGCATGGGGTGTGTTTGGAACATTTTGTCACCAGCCGAGTCCAAAATTCAGCGATTCCCCATCTCAGCCCAGAAAGCAGGTAGAACAAGTTTTGTGGTGCCTTTCAGCTGCCTACCGGGGTAGTGTAAAAACTACCAACAGAACTCGTTTCTGGCACCTTTCCCGGTGGAGTTGTGCATGGGGTGTGTTTGGAACATTTTTTCACCAGCCGAGTCCAAAATTCAGCGATTCTCCATCTCAGCCCAGAAAGCAGGTACAACAAGTTTTGTGGTGCCTTTCAGCTGCCTACCAGGGTAGTGTAAAAACTACCAACAGAACTCGTTTCTGGCACCTTCCCCGGTGGAGTTGTGCATGGGGTGTGTTTGGAACATTTTGTCACCAGCCGAGTCCAAAACTCAGCTGTTCCCCATCTCAGCCCAGAAAGCAGGTAGCAAGACTTTTGTGGTGCCTTTCAGCTGCCTACCGGGGTAGTGTAAAAACTACCAACAGAACTCATTTCTGGCACCTTCCCCGGTGGAGCTGTGCATGGGGTGTGTTTGGAACATTTTGTCACCAGCCGAGTCCAAAATTCAGCGATTCCCCATCTCAGCCCAGAAAGCAGGTAGAACAAGTTTTGTGGTGCCTTTCAGCTGCCTACCGGGGTAGTGTAAAAACTACCAACAGAACTCGTTTCTGGCACCTTCCCCGGTGGAGTTGTGCATGGGGTGTGTTTGGAACATTTTGTTACCAGCCGAGTCCAAAATTCAGCGATTCCCCATCTAAGCCCATAAAGCAGGTAGAAAAACTTTTGTGGTGCCTTTCAGCTGCCTACCGGGGTAGTGTAAAAACTACCAACAGAACTCGTTTCTGGCACCTTCCCCGGTGGAGCTGTGCATGGGGTGTGTTTGGAACATATTGTTACCAGCCGAGTCCAAAATTCAGCCATTCCCCATCTCAGCCCAGAAAGCAGGTAGAACAAGTTTTGTGGTGCCTTTCAGCTGCCTACCGGGGTAGTGTAAAAACTACCAACAGAACTCCTTTCTCGCACCTTCCCCGGTGGAGTTGTGCATGGGGTGTGTTTGGAACATTTTGTCACCAGCCGAGTCCAAAATTCAGCGATTCCCCATCTAAGCCCAGAAAGCAGGTAGAACAAGTTTTGTGGTGCCTTTCAGCTGCCTACCGGGGTAGTGTAAAAACTACCAACAGAACTCGTTTCTGGCACCTTCCCCGGTGGAGTTGTGCATGGGGTGTGTTTGGAACATTTTGTCACCAGCCGAGTCCAAAATTCAGCCGTTCCCCATCTCAGCCCAGAAAGCAGGTAGAACAAGTTTTGTGGTGCCTTTCAGCTGCCTACCGGGGTAGTGTAAAAACTACCAACAGAACTCGTTTCTGGCACCTTCCCCGGTGGAGTTGTGCATGGGGTGTGTTTGGAACATTTTGTCACCAGCCGAGTCCAAAATTCAGCGATTCCCCATCTCAGCCCAGAAAGCTGGTACAACAAGTTTTGTGGTGCCTTTCAGCTGCCTACCGGGGTACTGTAAAAACTACCAACAGAACTCGTTTCTGGCACCTTTCCCGGTGGAGTTGTGCATGGGGTGTGTTTGGAACATTTTGTTACCAGCCGAGTCCAAAATTCAGCGATTCTCCATCTCAGCCCAGAAAGCAGGTAGAACAAGTTTTGTGGTGCCTTTCTCTTGCCTACCGGGGTAGTGTAAAAACTACCAACAGAACTCGTTTCTGGCACCTTTGGCGGTGGAGCTGTGCATGGGGTGTGTTTGGAACATTTTGTCACCAGCCGAGTCCAAAATTCAGCTGTTCCCCATCTCAGCCCAGAAAGCAGGTAGAACAAGTTTTGTGGTGCCTTTCAGCTGCCTACCGGGGTAGTGTAAAAACTACCAACAGAACTCGTTTCTGGCACCTTTGGCGGTGGAGCTGTGCATGGGGTGTGTTTGGAACATTTTGTCACCAGCCGAGTCCAAAATTCAGCTGTTCCCCATCTCAGCCCAGAAAGCAGGTAGAACAAGTTTTGTGGTGCCTTTCAGCTGCCTACCGGGGTAGTGTAAAAACTACCAACAGAACTCGTTTCTGGCACCTTCCTCGGTGGAGTTGTGCATGGGGTGTGTTTGGAACATTTTGTCACCAGCCGAGTCCAAAATTCAGCTGTTCCCCATCTCAGCCCAGAAAGCAGGTAGAACAAGTTTTGTGGTGCCTTTCAGCTGCCTACTGGGGTAGTGTAAAAACTACCAACAGAACTCCTTTCTGGCCCCTTCCTCGGTGGAGTTGTGCATGGGGTGTGTTTGGAACATTTTGTCACCAGCCGAGTCCAAAATTCAGCCGTTCCCCATCTCAGCCCAGAAAGCAGGTAGAACAAGTTTTGTGGTGCCTTTCAGCTGCCTACCGGGGTAGTGTAAAAACTACCAACAGAACTCGTTTCTGGCACCTTCCCCGGTGGAGTTGTGCATGGGGTGTGTTTGGAACATTTTGTCAGCAGCCGAGTCCAAAATTCAGCGATTCCCCATCTAAGCCCAGAAAGCAGGTAGAACAAGTTTTGTGGTGCCTTTCAGCTGCCTACCGGGGTAGTGTAAAAACTACCAACAGAACTCGTTTCTGGCACCTTCCTCGGTGGAGTTGTGCATGGGGTGTGTTTGGAACATTTTGTCACCAGCCGAGTCCAAAATTCAGCTGTTCCCCATCTCAGCCCAGAAAGCAGGTAGAACAAGTTTTGTGGTGCCTTTCAGCTGCCTACTGGGGTAGTGTAAAAACTACCAACAGAACTCCTTTCTGGCCCCTTCCTCGGTGGAGTTGTGCATGGGGTGTGTTTGGAACATTTTGTCACCAGCCGAGTCCAAAATTCAGCCGTTCCCCATCTCAGCCCAGAAAGCAGGTAGAACAAGTTTTGTGGTGCCTTTCAGCTGCCTACCGGGGTAGTGTAAAAACTACCAACAGAACTCGTTTCTGGCACCTTCCCCGGTGGAGTTGTGCATGGGGTGTGTTTGGAACATTTTGTCACCAGCCGAGTCCAAAATTCAGCGATTCCCCATCTAAGCCCAGAAGCAGGTAGAACAAGTTTTGTGGTGCCTTTCAGCTGCCTACCGGGGTAGTGTAAAAACTACCAACAGAACTCGTTTCTGGCACCTTCCCCGGTGGAGTTGTGCATGGGGTGTGTTTGGAACATTTTGTCAGCAGCCGAGTCCAAAATTCAGCCGTTCCCCATCTCAGCCCAGAAAGCAGGTAGAACAAGTTTTGTGGTGCCTTTCAGCTGCCTACCGGGGTACTGTAAAAACTACCAACAGAACTCGTTTCTGGCACCTTCCCCGGTGGAGTTGTGCATGGGGTGTGTTTGGAACATTTTGTCACCAGCCGAGTCCAAAATTCAGCGATTCCCCATCTCAGCCCAGAAAGCTGGTACAACAAGTTTTGTGGTGCCTTTCAGCTGCCTACCGGGGTACTGTAAAAACTACCAACAGAACTCGTTTCTGGCACCTTTCCCGGTGGAGTTGTGCATGGGGTGTGTTTGGAATATTTTGTTACCAGCCGAGTCCAAAATTCAGCGATTCTCCATCTCAGCCCAGAAAGCAGGTAGAACAAGTTTTGTGGTGCCTTTCAGCTGCCTACTGGGGTAGTGTAAAAACTACCAACAGAACTCGTTTCTGGCACCTTCCCCGGAGGAGTTGTGCATGGGGTGTGTTTGGAACATTTTGTCAGCAGCCGAGTCCAAAATTCAGCGATTCTCCATCTCAGCGCAGAAAGCAGGTAGAACAAGTTTTGTGGTGCCTTTCAGCTGCCTACCGGGGTAGTGTAAAAACTACCAACAGAACTCGTTTCTGGCACCTTTGGCGGTGGAGCTGTGCATGGGGTGTGTTTGGAACATTTTGTCACCAGCCGAGTCCAAAATTCAGCTGTTCCCCATCTCAGCCCAGAAAGCAGGTAGAACAAGTTTTGTGGTGCCTTTCAGCTGCCTACCGGGGTAGTGTAAAAACTACCAACAGAACTCCTTTCTGGCACCTTCCTCGGTGGAGTTGTGCATGGGGTGTGTTTGGAACATTTTGTCACCAGCCGAGTCCAAAATTCAGCTGTTCCCCATCTCAGCCCAGAAAGCAGGTAGAACAAGTTTTGTGGTGCCTTTCAGCTGCCTACCGGGGTAGTGTAAAAACTACCAACAGAACTCCTTTCTGGCCCCTTCCTCGGTGGAGTTGTGCATGGGGTGTGTTTGGAACATTTTGTCACCAGCCGAGTCCAAAATTCAGCCGTTCCCCATCTCAGCCCAGAAAGCAGGTAGAACAAGTTTTGTGGTGCCTTTCAGCTGCCTACCGGGGTACTGTAAAAACTACCAACAGAACTCGTTTCTGGCACCTTCCCCGGTGGAGTTGTGCATGGGGTGTGTTTGGAACATTTTGTTACCAGCCGAGTCCAAAATGCAGCGATTCCCCATCTCAGCCCAGAAAGCAGGTAGAACAAGTTTTGTAATGCCTTTCAGCTGCCTACCGGGGTACTGTAAAAACTACCAACAGAACTCGTTTCTGGCACCTTTCCCGGTGGAGTTGTGCATGGGGTGTGTTTGGAACAATTTTTCACCAGCCGAGTCCAAAATTCAGCGATTCTCCATCTCAGCCCAGAAAGCAGGTAGTACAAGTTTTGTGGTGCCTTTCTCTTGCCTACCAGGGTACTGTAAAAACTACCAACAGAACTCGTTTCTGGCACCTTCCCCGGAGGAGTTGTGCATGGGGTGTGTTTGGAACATTTTGTCACCAGCCGAGTCCAAAACTCAGCTGTTCCCCATCTCAGCCCAGAAAGCAGGTAGCAAAACTTCTGTGGTGCCTTTCAGCTGCCTACCGGGGTAGTGTAAAAACTACCAACAGAACTCGTTTCTGGCACCTTCCCCGGTGGAGTTGTGCATGGGGTGTGTTTGGAACATTTTGTCAGCAGCCGAGTCCAAAATTCAGCTATTCTCCATCTCAGCCCAGAAAGCAGGTAGAAAAACTTTTGTGGTGCCTTTCAGCTGCCTACCGGGGTAGTGTAAAAACTACCAACAGAACTCGTTTCTGGCACCTTCCCCGGTGGAGGTGTGCATGGGGTGTGTTTGGAACATTTTGTCACCAGCCGAGTCCAAAATTCAGCGATTCTCCATCTCAGCCCAGAAAGCAGGTAGAACAAGTTTTGTGGTGCCTTTCAGCTGCCTACCGGGGTAGTGTAAAAACTACCAACAGAACTCGTTTCTGGCACCTTCCCCGGAGGAGTTGTGCATGGGGTGTGTTTGGAACATTTTGTCACCAGCCGAGTCCAAAATTCAGCGATTCCCCATCTCAGCCCAGAAAGCAGGTAGAACAAGTTTTGTGGTGCCTTTCAGCTGCCTACCGGGGTAGTGTAAAAACTACCAACAGAACTCGTTTCTGGCACCTTCCTCGGTGGAGGTGTGCATGGGGTGTGTTTGGAACATTTTGTTACCAGCCGAGTCCAAAATTCAGCCGTTCCCCATCTCAGCCCAGAAAGCAGGTAGAACAAGTTTTGTGGTGCCTTTCAGCTGCCTACCGGGGTAGTGTAAAAACTACCAACAGAACTCGTTTCTGGCACCTTCCCCGGTGGAGTTGTGCATGGGGTGTGTTTGGAACATTTTGTCAGCAGCCGAGTCCAAAATTCAGCGATTCCCCATCTCAGCCCAGAAAGCAGGTAGAACAAGTTTTGTAATGCCTTTCAGCTGCCTACCGGGGTAGTGTAAAAACTACCAACAGAACTCGTTTCTGGCACCTTCCCCGGTGGAGTTGTGCATGGGGTGTGTTTGGAACATTTTGTCACCAGCCGAGTCCAAAATTCAGCGATTCTCCATCTCAGCCCAGAAAGCAGGTACAACAAGTTTTGTGGTGCCTTTCTCTTGCCTACCAGGGTACTGTAAAAACTACCAACAGAACTCATTTCTGGCCCCTTCCCCGGTGGAGTTGTGCATGGGGTGTGTTTGGAACATTTTGTCACCAGCCGAGTCCAAAACTCAGCTGTTCCCCATCTCAGCCCATAAAGCAGGTAGAACAAGTTTTGTGGTGCCTTTCAGCTGCCTACCGGGGTAGTGTAAAAACTACCAAAAGAACTCGTTTCTGGCACCTTCCCCGGTGGAGCTGTGCATGGGGTGTGTTTGGAACATTTTGTTACCAGCCGAGTCCAAAATTCAGCGATTCCCCATCTAAGCCCATAAAGCAGGTAGAAAAACTTTTGTGGTGCCTTTCAGCTGCCTACCGGGGTACTGTAAAAACTACCAACAGAACTCCTTTCTCGCACCTTCCCCGGTGGAGTTGTGCATGGGGTGTGTTTGGAACATTTTGTCAGCAGCCGAGTCCAAAATTCAGCCGTTCCCCATCTCAGCCCAGAAAGCAGGTAGAACAAGTCTTGTGGTGCCTTTCAGCTGCCTACCGGGGTAGTGTAAAAACTACCAACAGAACTCGTTTCTGGCACCTTCCCCGGCTGAGTTGTGCATGGGGTGTGTTTGGAACATTTTGTCAGCAGCCGAGTCCAAAATTCAGCGATTCCCCATCTCAGCCCAGAAAGCAGGTAGAACAAGTTTTGTGGTGCCTTTCAGCTGCCTACCGGGGTAGTGTAAAAACTACCAACAGAACTCCTTTCTGGCACCTTTCCCGGTGGAGTTGTGCATGGGTTGTGTTTGGAACATTTTGTCAGCAGCCGAGTCCAAAATTCAGCGATTCTCCTCTCAGCCCAGAAAGCAGGTAGAACAAGTTTTGTGGTGCCTTTCAGCTGCCTACCAGGGTAGTGTAAAAACTACCAACAGAACTCGTTTCTGGCACCTTCCCCGGTGGAGTTGTGCATGCGGTGTGTTTGGAACATTTTGTCAGCAGCCGAGTCCAAAATTCAGCTATTCTCCATCTCAGCCCAGAAAGCAGGTAGAAAAACTTTTGTGGTGCCTTTCAGCTGCCTACCGGGGTAGTGTAAAAACTACCAACAGAACTCGTTTCTGGCACCTTCCCCGGTGGAGGTGTGCATGGGGTGTGTTTGGAACATTTTGTCACCAGCCGAGTCCAAAATTCAGCGATTCTCCATCTCAGCCCAGAAAGCAGGTAGAACAAGTTTTGTGGTGCCTTTCAGCTGCCTACCGGGGTAGTGTAAAAACTACCAACAGAACTCGTTTCTGGCACCTTCCCCGGAGGAGTTGTGCATGGGGTGTGTTTGGAACATTTTGTCAGCAGCCGAGTCCAAAATTCAGCGATTCCCCATCTCAGCCCAGAAAGCAGGTAGAACAAGTTTTGTGGTGCCTTTCAGCTGCCTACCGGGGTAGTGTAAAAACTACCAAAAGAACTCGTTTCTGGCACCTTCCTCGGTGGAGGTGTGCATGGGGTGTGTTTGGAACATTTTGTTACCAGCCGAGTCCAAAATTCAGCCGTTCCCCATCTCAGCCCAGAAAGCAGGTAGAACAAGTTTTGTGGTGCCTTTCAGCTGCCTACCGGGGTACTGTAAAAACTACCAACAGAACTCGTTTCTGGCACCTTCCCCGGTGGAGTTGTGCATGGGGTGTGTTTGGAACATTTTGTCAGCAGCCGAGTCCAAAATTCAGCGATTCCCCATCTCAGCCCAGAAAGCAGGTAGAACAAGTTTTGTAATGCCTTTCAGCTGCCTACCGGGGTAGTGTAAAAACTACCAACAGAACTCGTTTCTGGCACCTTCCCCGGTGGAGTTGTGCATGGGGTGTGTTTGGAACATTTTGTCACCAGCCGAGTCCAAAATTCAGCGATTCTCCATCTCAGCCCAGAAAGCAGGTACAACAAGTTTTGTGGTGCCTTTCTCTTGCCTACCAGGGTACTGTAAAAACTACCAACAGAACTCATTTCTGGCCCCTTCCCCGGTGGAGTTGTGCATGGGGTGTGTTTGGAACATTTTGTCACCAGCCGAGTCCAAAACTCAGCTGTTCCCCATCTCAGCCCATAAAGCAGGTAGCAAAACTTTTGTGGTGCCTTTCAGCTGCCTACCGGGGTAGTGTAAAAACTACCAAAAGAACTCGTTTCTGGCACCTTCCCCGGTGGAGCTGTGCATGGGGTGTGTTTGGAACATTTTGTTACCAGCCGAGTCCAAAATTCAGCGATTCCCCATCTAAGCCCATAAAGCAGGTAGAAAAACTTTTGTGGTGCCTTTCAGCTGCCTACCGGGGTACTGTAAAAACTACCAACAGAACTCCTTTCTCGCACCTTCCCCGGTGGAGTTGTGCATGGGGTGTGTTTGGAACATTTTGTCAGCAGCCGAGTCCAAAATTCAGCCGTTCCCCATCTCAGCCCAGAAAGCAGGTAGAACAAGTCTTGTGGTGCCTTTCAGCTGCCTACCGGGGTAGTGTAAAAACTACCAACAGAACTCGTTTCTGGCACCTTCCCCGGCTGAGTTGTGCATGGGGTGTGTTTGGAACATTTTGTCAGCAGCCGAGTCCAAAATTCAGCGATTCCCCATCTCAGCCCAGAAAGCAGGTAGAACAAGTTTTGTGGTGCCTTTCAGCTGCCTACCGGGGTAGTGTAAAAACTACCAACAGAACTCCTTTCTGGCACCTTTCCCGGTGGAGTTGTGCATGGGTTGTGTTTGGAACATTTTTTCACCAGCCGAGTCCAAAATTCAGCGATTCTCCTCTCAGCCCAGAAAGCAGGTAGAACAAGTTTTGTGGTGCCTTTCAGCTGCCTACCAGGGTAGTGTAAAAACTACCAACAGAACTCGTTTCTGGCACCTTCCCCGGTGGAGTTGTGCATGCGGTGTGTTTGGAACATTTTGTCACAGCCGAGTCCAAAACTCAGCTGTTCCCCATCTCAGCCCAGAAAGCAGGTAGCAAAACTTTTGTGGTGCCTTTCAGCTGCCTACCGGGGTAGTGTAAAAACTACCAACAGAACTCGTTTCTGGCACCTTCCCCGGTGGAGTTGTGCATGGGGTGTGTTTGGAACATATTGTCACCAGCCGAGTCCAAAATTCAGCTGTTCCCCATCTCAGCCCAGAAAGCAGGTAGAACAAGTTTTGTGGTGCCTTTCAGCTGCCTACCGGGGTACTGTAAAAACTACCAACAGAACTCCTTTCTGGCACCTTCCCCGGAGGAGTTGTGCATGGGGTGTGTTTGGAACATTTTGTCACCAGCCGAGTCCAAAATTCAGCGATTCTCCATCTCAGCCCAGAAAGCAGGTAGAACAAGTCTTGTGGTGCCTTTCAGCTGCCTACCGGGGTACTGTAAAAACTACCAACAGAACTCGTTTCTGGCACCTTCCCCGGTGGAGTTGTGCATGGGGTGTGTTTGGAACATTTTGTCACCAGCCGAGTCCAAAATTCAGCGATTCTCCATCTCAGCCCAGAAAGCAGGTAGAACAAGTTTTGTGGTGCCTTTCAGCTGCCTACCGGGGTACTGTAAAAACTACCAACAGAACTCCTTTCTCGCACCTTCCCCGGTGGAGGTGTGCATGGGGTGTGTTTGGAACATTTTGTCAGCAGCCGAGTCCAAAATTCAGCGATTCCCCATCTCAGCCCAGAAAGCAGGTAGAACAAGTTTTGTGGTGCCTTTCTCTTGCCTACCGGGGTAGTGTAAAAACTACCAACAGAACTCGTTTCTGGCACCTTTCCCGGTGGAGTTGTGCATGGGGTGTGTTTGGAACATTTTTTCACCAGCCGAGTCCAAAATTCAGCGATTCTCCATCTCAGCCCAGAAAGCAGGTACAACAAGTTTTGTGGTGCCTTTCTCTTGCCTACCAGGGTAGTGTAAAAACTACCAACAGAACTCGTTTCTGGCCCCTTCCCCGGTGGAGTTGTGCATGGGGTGTGTTTGGAACATTTTGTCACCAGCCGAGTCCAAAACTCAGCTGTTCCCCATCTCAGCCCAGAAAGCAGGTAGCAAAACTTTTGTGGTGCCTTTCAGCTGCCTACCGGGGTAGTGTAAAAACTACCAACAGAACTCGTTTCTGGCACCTTCCCCGGTGGAGCTGTGCATGGGGTGTGTTTGGAACATTTTGTTACCAGCCGAGTCCAAAATTCAGCGATTCCCCATCTAAGCCCATAAAGCAGGTAGAAAAACTTTTGTGGTGCCTTTCAGCTGCCTACCGGGGTAGTGTAAAAACTACCAACAGAACTCCTTTCTCGCACCTTCCCCGGTGGAGGTGTGCATGGGGTGTGTTTGGAACATTTTGTCAGCAGCCGAGTCCAAAATTCAGCGATTCTCCATCTCAGCCCAGAAAGCAGGTAGAACAAGTCTTGTGGTGCCTTTCAGCTGCCTACCAGGGTAGTGTAAAAACTACCAACAGAACTCGTTTCTGGCACCTTCCCCGGTGGAGTTGTGCATGCGGTGTGTTTGGAACATTTTGTCACAGCCGAGTCCAAAACTCAGCTGTTCCCCATCTCAGCCCAGAAAGCAGGTAGCAAAACTTTTGTGGTGCCTTTCAGCTGCCTACCGGGGTAGTGTAAAAACTACCAACAGAACTCGTTTCTGGCACCTTCCCCGGTGGAGTTGTGCATGGGGTGTGTTTGGAACATATTGTCACCAGCCGAGTCCAAAATTCAGCTGTTCCCCATCTCAGCCCAGAAAGCAGGTAGAACAAGTTTTGTGGTGCCTTTCAGCTGCCTACCGGGGTACTGTAAAAACTACCAACAGAACTCCTTTCTGGCACCTTCCCCGGAGGAGTTGTGCATGGGGTGTGTTTGGAACATTTTGTCACCAGCCGAGTCCAAAATTCAGCGATTCTCCATCTCAGCCCAGAAAGCAGGTAGAACAAGTCTTGTGGTGCCTTTCAGCTGCCTACCGGGGTACTGTAAAAACTACCAACAGAACTCGTTTCTGGCACCTTCCCCGGTGGAGTTGTGCATGGGGTGTGTTTGGAACATTTTGTCACCAGCCGAGTCCAAAATTCAGCGATTCTCCATCTCAGCCCAGAAAGCAGGTAGAACAAGTTTTGTGGTGCCTTTCAGCTGCCTACCGGGGTACTGTAAAAACTACCAACAGAACTCCTTTCTCGCACCTTCCCCGGTGGAGGTGTGCATGGGGTGTGTTTGGAACATTTTGTCAGCAGCCGAGTCCAAAATTCAGCGATTCCCCATCTCAGCCCAGAAAGCAGGTAGAACAAGTTTTGTGGTGCCTTTCTCTTGCCTACCGGGGTAGTGTAAAAACTACCAACAGAACTCGTTTCTGGCACCTTTCCCGGTGGAGTTGTGCATGGGGTGTGTTTGGAACATTTTTTCACCAGCCGAGTCCAAAATTCAGCGATTCTCCATCTCAGCCCAGAAAGCAGGTACAACAAGTTTTGTGGTGCCTTTCTCTTGCCTACCAGGGTAGTGTAAAAACTACCAACAGAACTCGTTTCTGGCCCCTTCCCCGGTGGAGTTGTGCATGGGGTGTGTTTGGAACATTTTGTCACCAGCCGAGTCCAAAACTCAGCTGTTCCCCATCTCAGCCCAGAAAGCAGGTAGCAAAACTTTTGTGGTGCCTTTCAGCTGCCTACCGGGGTAGTGTAAAAACTACCAACAGAACTCGTTTCTGGCACCTTCCCCGGTGGAGCTGTGCATGGGGTGTGTTTGGAACATTTTGTTACCAGCCGAGTCCAAAATTCAGCGATTCCCCATCTAAGCCCATAAAGCAGGTAGAAAAACTTTTGTGGTGCCTTTCAGCTGCCTACCGGGGTAGTGTAAAAACTACCAACAGAACTCCTTTCTCGCACCTTCCCCGGTGGAGGTGTGCATGGGGTGTGTTTGGAACATTTTGTCAGCAGCCGAGTCCAAAATTCAGCGATTCTCCATCTCAGCCCAGAAAGCAGGTAGAACAAGTCTTGTGGTGCCTTTCAGCTGCCTACCAGGGTAGTGTAAAAACTACCAACAGAACTCGTTTCTGGCGCCTTCCCCGGTGGAGTTGTGCATGGGGTGTGTTTGGAACATTTTGTCACCAGCCGAGTCCAAAATTCAGCGATTCTCCATCTCAGCCCAGAAAGCAGGTAGAACAAGTTTTGTGGTGCCTTTCAGCTGCCTACCGGGGTACTGTAAAAACTACCAACAGAACTCGTTTCTGGCACCTTCCCCGGTGGAGTTGTGCATGGGGTGTGTTTGGAACATTTTGTCAGCAGCCGAGTCCAAAATTCAGCGATTCTCCATCTCAGCCCAGAAAGCAGGTAGAACAAGTTTTGTGGTGCCTTTCTCTTGCCTACCGGGGTAGTGTAAAAACTACCAACAGAACTCGTTTCTGGCACCTTCCCCGGTGGAGTTGTGCATGGGGTGTGTTTGGAACATTTTGTCAGCAGCCGAGTCCAAAATTCAGCTGTTCCCCATCTCAGCCCAGAAAGCAGGTAGAACAAGTTTTGTGGTGCCTTTCAGCTGCCTACCTGGGTACTGTAAAAACTACCAACAGAACTCATTTCTGGCACCTTTGGCGGTGGAGCTGTGCATGGGGTGTGTTTGGAACATTTTGTCACCAGCCGAGTCCAAAATTCAGCTGTTCCCCATCTCAGCCCAGAAAGCAGGTAGAACAAGTTTTGTGGTGCCTTTCAGCTGCCTACCGGGGTACTGTAAAAACTACCAACAGAACTCGTTTCTGGCACCTTCCCCGGAGGAGCTGTGCATGGGGTGTGTTTGGAACATTTGTCAGCAGCCGAGTCCAAAATTCAGCGATTCCCCATCTCAGCCCAGAAAGCAGGTAGAACAAGTTTTGTGGTGCCTTTCAGCTGCCTACCGGGGTAGTGTAAAAACTACCAAAAGAACTCGTTTCTGGCCCCTTCCTCGGTTGAGGTGTGCATGGGGTGTGTTTGGAACATTTTGTCACCAGCCGAGTCCAAAATTCAGCCGTTCCCCATCTCAGCACAGAAAGCAGGTAGAACAAGTTTTGTGGTGCCTTTCAGCTGCCTACCGGGGTAGTGTAAAAACTACCAACAGAACTCGTTTCTGGCACCTTTGGCGGTGGAGCTGTGCATGGGGTGTGTTTGGAACATTTTGTCACCAGCCGAGTCCAAAATTCAGCTGTTCCCCATCTCAGCCCAGAAAGCAGGTAGAACAAGTTTTGTGGTGCCTTTCAGCTGCCTACCGGGGTACTGTAAAAACTACCAACCGAACTCGTTTCTGGCACCTTTCCCGGTGGAGTTGTGCATGGGGTGTGTTTGGAACATTTTTTCACCAGCCGAGTCCAAAATTCAGCGATTCTCCATCTCAGCCCAGAAAGCAGGTACAACAAGTTTTGTGGTGCCTTTCTCTTGCCTACCAGGGTACTGTAAAAACTACCAACAGAACTCGTTTCTGGCCCCGTCCCAGTTGGAGTTGTGCATGGGGTGTGTTTGGAACATTTTGTCACCAGCCGAGTCCAAAACTCAGCTGTTCCCCATCTCAGCCCAGAAAGCAGGTAGAACAAGTTTTGTGGTGCCTTTCAGCTGCCTACCGGGGTAGTGTAAAAACTACCAACAGAACTCGTTTCTGGCACCTTCCCCGGTGGAGCTGTGCATGGGGTGTGTTTGGAACATTTTGTTACCAGCCGAGTCCAAAATTCAGCGATTCCCCATCTAAGCCCATAAAGCAGGTAGAAAAACTTTTGTGGTGCCTTTCAGCTGCCTACCGGGGTAGTGTAAAAACTACCAACAGAACTCCTTTCTCGCACCTTCCCCGGTGGAGTTGTGCATGGGGTGTGTTTGGAACATTTTGTCACCAGCCGAGTCCAAAATTCAGCTATTCTCCTCTCAGCCCAGAAAGCAGGTAGAACAAGTTTTGTGGTGCCTTTCTCTTGCCTACCGGGGTAGTGTAAAAACTACCAACAGAACTCGTTTCTGGCACCTTTGCCGGTGGAGCTGTGCATGGGGTGTGTTTGGAACATTTTGTCAGCAGCCGAGTCCAAAACTCAGCTGTTCCCCATCTCAGCCCAGAAAGCAGGTAGCAAAACTTTTGTGGTGCCTTTCAGCTGCCTACCGGGGTAGTGTAAAAACTACCAACAGAACTCGTTTCTGGCACCTTCCCCGGTGGAGTTGTGCAAGGGGTGTGTTTGGAACATATTGTCACCAGCCGAGTCCAAAATTCAGCTGTTCCCCATCTCAGCCCAGAAAGCAGGTAGAACAAGTTTTGTGGTGCCTTTCAGCTGCCTACCGGGGTACTGTAAAAACTACCAACAGACCTCTTTTCTGGCACCTTCCCCGGTGGAGTTGTGCATGGGGTGTGTTTGGAACATTTTGTCACCAGCCGAGTCCAAAATTCAGCGATTCCCCATCTAAGCCCAGAAAGCAGGTAGAACAAGTTTTGTGGTGCCTTTCAGCTGCCTACCGGGGTAGTGTAAAAACTACCAACAGAACTCGTTTCTGGCACCTTTCCCGGTGGAGTTGTGCATGGGGTGTGTTTGGAACATTTTTTCACCAGCCGAGTCCAAAATTCAGCGATTCTCCACCTCAGCCCAGAAAGCAGGTAGAACAAGTCTTGTGGTGCCTTTCAGCTGCCTACCAGGGTACTGTAAAAACTACCAACAGAACTCGTTTCTGGCGCCTTCCCCGGTGGAGTTGTGCATGGGGTGTGTTTGGAACATTTTGTCACCAGCCGAGTCCAAAATTCAGCGATTCTCCATCTCAGCCCAGAAAGCAGGTAGAACAAGTTTTGTGGTGCCTTTCAGCTGCCTACCGGGGTACTGTAAAAACTACCAACAGAACTCCTTTCTCGCACCTTCCCCGGTGGAGTTGTGCATGGGGTGTGTTTGGAACATTTTGTCACCAGCCGAGTCCAAAATTCAGCTGTTCCCCATCTCAGCCCAGAAAGCAGGTAGAACAAGTTTTGTGGTGCCTTTCAGCTGCCTACCGGGGTACTGTAAAAACTACCAACAGAACTCGTTTCTGGCACCTTCCCCGGAGGAGTTGTGCATGGGGTGTGTTTGGAACATTTGTCAGCAGCCGAGTCCAAAATTCAGCGATTCCCCATCTCAGCCCAGAAAGCAGGTAGAACAAGTTTTGTGGTGCCTTTCAGCTGCCTACCGGGGTACTGTAAAAACTACCAACAGAACTCGTTTCTGGCCCCTTCCTCGGTGGAGCTGTGCATGGGGTGTGTTTGGAACATTTTGTCACCAGCCGAGTCCAAAATTCAGCCGTTCCCCATCTCAGCGCAGAAAGCAGGTAGAACAAGTTTTGTGGTGCCTTTCAGCTGCCTACCGGGGTAGTGTAAAAACTACCAACAGAACTCGTTTCTGGCACCTTCCCCGGTGGAGTTGTGCATGGGGTGTGTTTGGAACTTTTTGTCAGCAGCCGAGTCCAAAACTCAGCTGTTCCCCATCTCAGCCCAGAAAGCAGGTAGCAAAACTTTTGTGGTGCCTTTCAGCTGCCTACCGGGGTAGTGTAAAAACTACCAACAGAACTCGTTTCTGGCACCTTCCCCGGTGGAGCTGTGCATGGGGTGTGTTTGGAACATTTTGTCACCAGCCGAGTCCAAAATTCAGCGATTCCCCATCTAAGCCCATAAAGCAGGTAGAAAAACTTTTGTGGTGCCTTTCAGCTGCCTACCGGGGTAGTGTAAAAACTACCAACAGAACTCCTTTCTCGCACCTTCCCCGGTGGAGTTGTGCATGGGGTGTGTTTGGAACATTTTGTCACCAGCCGAGTCCAAAATTCAGCCGTTCCCCATCTCAGCCCAGAAAGCAGGTAGAACAAGTTTTGTGGTGCCTTTCAGCTGCCTACCGGGGTAGTGTAAAAACTACCAACAGAACTCGTTTCTGGCACCTTCCCCGGTGGAGGTGTGCATGGGGTGTGTTTGGAACATTTTGTCAGCAGCCGAGTCCAAAATTCAGCGATTCCCCATCTCAGCCCAGAAAGCAGGTAGAACAAGTTTTGTGGTGCCTTTCAGCTGCCTACCAGGGTAGTGTAAAAACTACCAACAGAACTCCTTTCTGGCACCTTTCCCGGTGGAGTTGTGCATGGGTTGTGTTTGGAACATTTTTTCACCAGCCGAGTCCAAAATTCAGCGATTCTCCTCTCAGCCCAGAAAGCAGGTAGAACAAGTTTTGTGGTGCCTTTCTCTTGCCTACCGGGGTAGTGTAAAAACTACCAACAGAACTCATTTCTGGCACCTTTAGCGGTGGAGCTGTGCATGGGGTGTGTTTGGAACATTTTGTCACCAGCCGAGTCCAAAATTCAGCTGTTCCCCATCTCAGCCCAGAAAGCAGGTAGAACAAGTTTTGTGGTGCCTTTCAGCTGCCTACCGGGGTACTGTAAAAACTACCAACAGAACTCGTTTCTGGCACCTTCCCCGGAGGAGTTGTGCATGGGGTGTGTTTGGAACATTTGTCAGCAGCCGAGTCCAAAATTCAGCGATTCCCCATCTCAGCCCAGAAAGCAGGTAGAACAAGTTTTGTGGTGCCTTTCAGCTGCCTACCGGGGTAGTGTAAAAACTACCAAAAGAACTCGTTTCTGGCCCCTTCCTCGGTGGAGTTGTGCATGGGGTGTGTTTGGAACATTTTGTCACCAGCCGAGTCCAAAATTCAGCCGTTCCCCATATCAGCGCAGAAAGCAGGTAGAACAAGTTTTGTGGTGCCTTTCAGCTGCCTACCGGGGTACTGTAAAAACTACCAACAGAACTCGTTTCTGGCACCTTCCCCGGTGGAGTTGTGCATGGGGTGTGTTTGGAACATTTTGTCACCAGCCGAGTCCAAAATTCAGCTGTTCCCCATCTCAGCCCAGAAAGCAGGTAGAACAAGTTTTGTGGTGCCTTTCAGCTGCCTACCGGGGTACTGTAAAAACTACCAACAGAACTCGTTTCTGGCACCTTCCCCGGTGGAGTTGTGCATGGGGTGTGTTTGGAACATTTTGTCAGCAGCCGAGTCCAAAATTCAGCGATTCCCCATCTCAGCCCAGAAAGCAGGTAGAACAAGTTTTGTGGTGCCTTTCAGCTGCCTACCGGGGTAGTGTAAAAACTACCAAAAGAACTCGTTTCTGGCCCCTTCCTCGGTTGAGGTGTGCATGGGGTGTGTTTGGAACATTTTTTCACCAGCCGAGTCCAAAATTCAGCTGTTCCCCATCTCAGCCCAGAAAGCAGGTAGAACAAGTTTTGTAATGCCTTTCAGCTGCCTACCGGGGTAGTGTAAAAACTACCAACAGAACTCGTTTCTGGCACCTTTCCAGGTGGAGTTGTGCATGGGGTGTGTTTGGAACATTTTGTCACCAGCCGAGTCCAAAATTCAGCGATTCTCCATCTCAGCCCAGAAAGCAGGTACAACAAGTTTTGTGGTGCCTTTCTCTTGCCTACCAGGGTACTGTAAAAACTACCAACAGAACTCGTTTCTGGCCCCTTCCCCGGTGGAGTTGTGCATGGGGTGTTTTTGGAACATTTTGTCACCAGCCGAGTCCAAAACTCAGCTGTTCCCCATCTCAGCCCAGAAAGCAGGTAGCAAAACTTTTGTGGTGCCTTTCAGCTGCCTACCGGGGTAGTGTAAAAACTACCAACAGAACTCGTTTCTGGCACCTTCCCCGGTGGAGCTGTGCATGGGGTGTGTTTGGAACATTTTGTCACCAGCCGAGTCCAAAATTCAGCGATTCCCCATCTAAGCCCAGAAAGCAGGTAGAACAAGTTTTGTGGTGCCTTTCAGCTGCCTACCGGGGTAGTGTAAAAACTACCAACAGAACTCGTTTCTGGCACCTTCCCCGGTGGAGTTGTGCATGGGGTGTGTTTGGAACATTTTGTCACCAGCCGAGTCCAAAATTCAGCGATTCCCCATCTCAGCCCAGAAAGCAGGTAGAACAAGTTTTGTGGTGCCTTTCAGCTGCCTACCGGGGTAGTGTAAAAACTACCAACAGAACTCCTTTCTGGCACCTTTCCCGGTGGAGTTGTGCATGGGTTGTGTTTGGAACATTTTTTCACCAGCCGAGTCCAAAATTCAGCGATTCTCCTCTCAGCCCAGAAAGCAGGTAGAACAAGTTTTGTGGTGCCTTTCTCTTGCCTACCAGGGTACTGTAAAAACTACCAACAGAACTCGTTTCTGGCACCTTCCCCGGTGGAGTTGTGCATGCGGTGTGTTTGGAACATTTTGTCAGCAGCCGAGTCCAAAACTCAGCTGTTCCCCATCTCAGCCCAGAAAGCAGGTAGCAAAACTTTTGTGGTGCCTTTCAGCTGCCTACCGGGGTAGTGTAAAAACTACCAACAGAACTCCTTTCTCGCACCTTCCCCGGTGGAGTTGTGCATGGGGTGTGTTTGGAACATTTTGTTACCAGCCGAGTCCAAAATTCAGCTGTTCCCCATCTCAGCCCAGAAAGCAGGTAGAACAAGTTTTGTAATGCCTTTCAGCTGCCTACCGGGGTAGTGTAAAAACTACCAATAGAACTCGTTTCTGGCACCTTTCCCGGTGGAGTTGTGCATGGGGTGTGTTTGGAACATTTTTTCACCAGCCGAGTCCAAAATTCAGCGATTCTCCATCTCAGCCCAGAAAGCAGGTACAACAAGTTTTGTGGTGCCTTTCTCTTGCCTACCTGGGTACTGTAAAAACTACCAACAGAACTCGTTTCTGGCCCCTTCCCCGGTGGAGTTGTGCATGGGGTGTTTTTGGAACATTTTGTCACCAGCCGAGTCCAAAACTCAGCTGTTCCCCATCTCAGCCCAGAAAGCAGGTAGCAAAACTTTTGTGGTGCCTTTCAGCTGCCTACCGGGGTAGTGTAAAAACTACCAACAGAACTCGTTTCTGGCACCTTCCCCGGTGGAGCTGTGCATGGGGTGTGTTTGGAACATTTTGTCACCAGCCGAGTCCAAAATTCAGCGATTCCCCATCTAAGCCCATAAAGCAGGTAGAAAAACTTTTGTGGTGCCTTTCAGCTGCCTACCGGGGTAGTGTAAAAACTACCAACAGAACTCCTTTCTCGCACCTTCCCCGGTGGAGTTGTGCATGGGGTGTGTTTGGAACATTTTGTCACCAGCCGAGTCCAAAATTCAGCCGTTCCCCATCTCAGCCCAGAAAGCAGGTAGAACAAGTTTTGTGGTGCCTTTCAGCTGCCTACCGGGGTAGTGTAAAAACTACCAACAGAACTCGTTTCTGGCACCTTCCCCGGTGGAGTTGTGCATGGGGTGTGTTTGGAACATTTTGTCAGCAGCCGAGTCCAAAATTCAGCGATTCCCCATCTCAGCCCAGAAAGCAGGTAGAACAAGTTTTGTGGTGCCTTTCAGCTGCCTACCGGGGTAGTGTAAAAACTACCAACAGAACTCCTTTCTGGCCCCTTCCTCGGTTGAGGTGTGCATGGGGTGTGTTTGGAACATTTTTTCACCAGCCGAGTCCAAAATTCAGCTGTTCCCCATCTCAGCCCAGAAAGCAGGTAGAACAAGTTTTGTAATGCCTTTCAGCTGCCTACCGGGGTAGTGTAAAAACTACCAACAGAACTCGTTTCTGGCACCTTTCCCGGTGGAGTTGTGCATGGGGTGTGTTTGGAACATTTTGTCACCAGCCGAGTCCAAAATTCAGCGATTCTCCATCTCAGCCCAGAAAGCAGGTACAACAAGTTTTGTGGTGCCTTTCTCTTGCCTACCAGGGTACTGTAAAAACTACCAACAGAACTCGTTTCTGGCCCCTTCCCCGGTGGAGTTGTGCATGGGGTGTTTTTGGAACATTTTGTCACCAGCCGAGTCCAAAACTCAGCTGTTCCCCATCTCAGCCCAGAAAGCAGGTAGCAAAACTTTTGTGGTGCCTTTCAGCTGCCTACCGGGGTAGTGTAAAAACTACCAACAGAACTCGTTTCTGGCACCTTCCCCGGTGGAGCTGTGCATGGGGTGTGTTTGGAACATTTTGTCACCAGCCGAGTCCAAAATTCAGCGATTCCCCATCTAAGCCCAGAAAGCAGGTAGAACAAGTTTTGTGGTGCCTTTCAGCTGCCTACCGGGGTAGTGTAAAAACTACCAACAGAACTCGTTTCTGGCACCTTCCCCGGTGGAGTTGTGCATGGGGTGTGTTTGGAACATATTGTCACCAGCCGAGTCCAAAATTCAGCGATTCCCCATCTCAGCCCAGAAAGCAGGTAGAACAAGTTTTGTGGTGCCTTTCAGCTGCCTACCGGGGTAGTGTAAAAACTACCAACAGAACTCGTTTCTGGCACCTTCCCCGGTGGAGTTGTGCATGGGGTGTGTTTGGAACATTTTGTCACCAGCCGAGTCCAAAATTCAGCGATTCTCCTCTCAGCCCAGAAAGCAGGTAGAACAAGTTTTGTGGTGCCTTTCTCTTGCCTACCAGGGTACTGTAAAAACTACCAACAGAACTCGTTTCTGGCACCTTCCCCGGTGGAGTTGTGCATGCGGTGTGTTTGGAACATTTTGTCAGCAGCCGAGTCCAAAACTCAGCTGTTCCCCATCTCAGCCCAGAAAGCAGGTAGCAAAACTTTTGTGGTGCCTTTCAGCTGCCTACCGGGGTAGTGTAAAAACTACCAACAGAACTCCTTTCTCGCACCTTCCCCGGTGGAGGTGTGCATGGGGTGTGTTTGGAACATTTTGTTACCAGCCGAGTCCAAAATTCAGCTGTTCCCCATCTCAGCCCAGAAAGCAGGTAGAACAAGTTTTGTAATGCCTTTCAGCTGCCTACCGGGGTAGTGTAAAAACTACCAATAGAACTCGTTTCTGGCACCTTTCCCGGTGGAGTTGTGCATGGGGTGTGTTTGGAACATTTTTTCACCAGCCGAGTCCAAAATTCAGCGATTCTCCATCTCAGCCCAGAAAGCAGGTACAACAAGTTTTGTGGTGCCTTTCTCTTGCCTACCTGGGTACTGTAAAAACTACCAACAGAACTCGTTTCTGGCCCCTTCCCCGGTGGAGTTGTGCATGGGGTGTTTTTGGAACATTTTTTCACCAGCCGAGTCCAAAACTCAGCTGTTCCCCATCTCAGCCCACAAAGCAGGTAGCAAAACTTTTGTGGTGCCTTTCAGCTGCCTACCGGGGTAGTGTAAAAACTACCAACAGAACTCGTTTCTGGCACCTTCCCCGGTGGAGCTGTGCATGGGGTGTGTTTGGAACATTTTGTCACCAGCCGAGTCCAAAATTCAGCGATTCCCCATCTAAGCCCATAAAGCAGGTAGAAAAACTTTTGTGGTGCCTTTCAGCTGCCTACCGGGGTAGTGTAAAAACTACCAACAGAACTCCTTTCTCGCACCTTCCCCGGTGGAGTTGTGCATGGGGTGTGTTTGGAACATTTTGTCAACAGCCGAGTCCAAAATTCAGCCGTTCCCCATCTCAGCCCAGAAAGCAGGTAGAACAAGTTTTGTGGTGCCTTTCAGCTGCCTACCGGGGTAGTGTAAAAACTACCAACAGAACTCGTTTCTGGCACCTTCCCCGGTGGAGTTGTGCATGGGGTGTGTTTGGAACATTTTGTCAGCAGCCGAGTCCAAAATTCAGCGATTCCCCATCTCAGCCCAGAAAGCAGGTAGAACAAGTTTTGTGGTGCCTTTCAGCTGCCTACCGGGGTAGTGTAAAAACTACCAACAGAACTCCTTTCTGGCACCTTTCCCGGTGGAGTTGTGCATGGGTTGTGTTTGGAACATTTTTTCACCAGCCGAGTCCAAAATTCAGCGATTCTCCTCTCAGCCCAGAAAGCAGGTAGAACAAGTTTTGTGGTGCCTTTCTCTTGCCTACCAGGGTACTGTAAAAACTACCAACAGAACTCGTTTCTGGCACCTTCCCCGGTGGAGTTGTGCATGCGGTGTGTTTGGAACATTTTGTCAGCAGCCGAGTCCAAAACTCAGCTGTTCCCCATCTCAGCCCAGAAAGCAGGTAGCAAAACTTTTGTGGTGCCTTTCAGCTGCCTACCGGGGTAGTGTAAAAACTACCAACAGAACTCGTTTCTGGCACCTTCCCCGGTGGAGTTGTGCATGGGGTGTGTTTGGAACATATTGTCACCAGCCGAGTCCAAAATTCAGCCGTTCCCCATCTCAGCCCAGAAAGCAGGTAGAACAAGTTTTGTGGTGCCTTTCTCTTGCCTACCGGGGTAGTGTAAAAACTACCAACAGAACTCATTTCTGGCACCTTTGCGGTGGAGCTGTGCGCGGGGTGTGTTTGGAACATTTTGTCACCAGCCGAGTCCAAAATTCAGCTGTTCCCCATCTCAGCCCAGAAAGCAGGTAGAACAAGTTTTGTTGTGCCTTTCAGCTGTCTACCGGGGTACTGTAAAAACTACCAACAGAACTCGTTTCTGGCACCTTCCCCGGAGGAGTTGTGCATGGGGTGTGTTTGGAACATTTGTCAGCAGCCGAGTCCAAAATTCAGTGATTCCCCATCTCAGCCCAGAAAGCAGGTAGAACAAGTTTTGTGGTGCCTTTCAGCTGCCTACCGGGGTAGTGTAAAAACTACCAAAAGAACTCGTTTCTGGCACCTTCCTCGGTTGAGGTGTGCATGGGGTGTGTTTGGAACATTTTGTCAGCAGCCGAGTCCAAAATTCAGCTGTTCCCCATCTCAGCCCAGAAAGCAGGTACAACAAGTTTTGTGGTGCCTTTCAGCTGCCTACCGGGGTAGTGTAAAAACTACCAACAGAACTCGTTTCTGGCACCTTCCCCGGAGGAGTTGTGCATGGGGTGTGTTTGGAACATTTTTTCACCAGCCGAGTCCAAAATTCAGCGATTCTCCATCTCAGCCCAGAAAGCAGGTAGAACAAGTTTTGTGGTGCCTTTCAGCTGCCTACCAGGGTACTGTAAAAACTACCAACAGAACTCGTTTCTGGCGCCTTCCCCGGTGGAGTTGTGCATGGGGTGTGTTTGGAACATTTTGTCAGCAGCCGAGTCCAAAATTCAGCTGTTCCCCATCTCAGCCCAGAAAGCAGGTAGAACAAGTTTTGTGGTGCCTTTCAGCTGCCTACCGGGGTAGTGTAAAAACTACCAACAGAACTCGTTTCTGGCACCTTCCCCGGAGGAGTTGTGCATGGGGTGTGTTTGGAACATTTGTCAGCAGCCGAGTCCAAAATTCAGCGATTCCCCATCTCAGCCCAGAAAGCAGGTAGAACAAGTTTTGTGGTGCCTTTCAGCTGCCTACCGGGGTAGTGTAAAAACTACCAACAGAACTCGTTTCTGGCACCTTTCTCGGTTGAGGTGTGCATGGGGTGTGTTTGGAACATTTTGTTACCAGCCGAGTCCAAAATTCAGCTGTTCCCCATCTCAGCCCAGAAAGCAGGTACAACAAGTTTTGTGGTGCCTTTCAGCTGCCTACCGGGGTAGTGTAAAAACTACCAAGAGAACTCGTTTCTGGCACCTTTCCCGGTGGAGTTGTGCATGGGGTGTGTTTGGAACATTTTGTCACCAGCCGAGTCCAAAATTCAGCGATTCTCCATCTCAGCCCAGAAAGCAGGTAGAACAAGTCTTGTGGTGCCTTTCAGCTGCCTACCAGGGTACTGTAAAAACTACCAACAGAACTCGTTTCTGGCGCCTTCCCCGGTGGAGTTGTGCATGGGGTGTGTTTGGAACATTTTGTCAGCAGCCGAGTCCAAAATTCAGCGATTCTCCATCTCAGCCCAGAAAGCAGGTAGAACAAGTTTTGTGGTGCCTTTCTCTTGCCTACCGGGGTAGTGTAAAAACTACCAACAGAACTCGTTTCTGGCACCTTTGCCGGTGGAGCTGTGCATGGGGTGTGTTTGGAACATTTTGTCACCAGCCGAGTCCAAAATTCAGCTGTTCCCCATCTCAGCCCAGAAAGCAGGTAGAACAAGTTTTGTGGTGCCTTTCAGCTGCCTACCGGGGTAGTGTAAAAACTACCAACAGAACTCATTTCTGGCACCTTTGGCGGTGGAGCTGTGCATGGGGTGTGTTTGGAACATTTTGTCACCAGCCGAGTCCAAAACTCAGCTGTTCCCCATCTCAGCCCAGAAAGCAGGTAGCAAAACTTTTGTGGTGCCTTTCAGCTGCCTACCGGGGTACTGTAAAAACTACCAACAGAACTCGTTTCTGGCACCTTCCCCGGTGGAGCTGTGCATGGGGTGTGTTTGGAACATTTGTCAGCAGCCGAGTCCAAAATTCAGCGATTCCCCATCTCAGCCCAGAAAGCAGGTAGAACAAGTTTTGTGGTGCCTTTCAGCTGCCTACCGGGGTACTGTAAAAACTACCAACAGAACTCGTTTCTGGCACCTTTCCCGGAGGAGTTGTGCATGGGGTGTGTTTGGAACATTTTGTTACCAGCCGAGTCCAAAATTCAGCGATTCCCCATCTAAGCCCATAAAGCAGGTAGCAAAACTTTTGTGGTGCCTTTCAGCTGCCTGCCGGGGTACTGTAAAAACTACCAACAGAACTCGTTTCTGGCACCTTCCCTGGAGGAGTTGTGCATGGGGTGTGTTTGGAACATTTTGTCAGCAGCCGAGTCCAAAACTCAGCTGTTCCCCATCTCAGCCCAGAAAGCAGGTAGCAAAACTTTTGTGGTGCCTTTCAGCTGCCTACCGGGGTAGTGTAAAAACTACCAACAGAACTCGTTTCTGGCACCTTCCTCGGTGGAGTTGTGCATGGGGCGTGTTTGGAACATTTTGTCAGCAGCCGAGTCCAAAATTCAGCTGTTCCCCATCTAAGCCCAGAAAGCAGGTACAACAAGTTTTGTGGTGCCTTTCAGCTGCCTACCGGGGTACTGTAAAAACTACCAACAGAACTCGTTTCTGGCACCTTCCCCGGTGGAGTTGTGCATGGGGTGTGTTTGGAACATTTTGTCAGCAGCCGAGTCCAAAACTCAGCTCTTCCCCATCTCAGCCCAGAAAGCAGGTAGAAAAACTTTTGTGGTGCCTTTCAGCTGCCTACCGGGGTAGTGTAAAAACTACCAACAGAACTCGTTTCTGGCACCTTCCCCGGTGGAGCTGTGCATGGGGTGTGTTTGGAACATTTTGTTACCAGCCGAGTCCAAAATTCAGCGATTCCCCATCTCAGCCCAGAAAGCAGGTAGAACAAGTTTTGTGGTGCCTTTCAGCTGCCTACCGGGGTAGTGTAAAAACTACCAACAGAACTCCTTTCTGGCACGTTCCCCGGTGGAGTTGTGCATGGGGTGTGTTTGGAACATTTTGTCACCAGCCGAGTCCAAAATTCAGCGATTCTCCATCTCAGCCCAGAAAGCAGGTAGAACAAGTTTTGTGGTGCCTTTCAGCTGCCTACCGGGGTAGTGTAAAAACTACCAACAGAACTCGTTTCTGGCACCTTCCCCGGTGGAGGTGTGCATGGGGTGTGTTTGGAACATTTTGTCAGCAGCCGAGTCCAAACTTCAGCTGATCCCCATCTCAGCCCAGAAAGCAGGTAGAACAAGTTTTGTGGTGCCTTTCAGCTGCCTACCGGGGTAGTGTAAAAACTACCAACAGAACTCGTTTCTGGCACCTTCCCCGGTGGAGTTGTGCATGGGGTGTGTTTGGAACATTTTGTCAGCAGCCGAGTCCAAAATTCAGCTATTCTCCATCTCAGCCCAGAAAGCAGGTAGAACAAGTTTTGTAGTGCCTTTCTCTTGCCTACCGGGGTAGTGTAAAAACTACCAACAGAACTCGTTTCTGGCACCTTTGCCGGTGGAGCTGTGCATGGGGTGTGTTTGGAACATTTTGTCACCAGCCGAGTCCAAAATTCAGCGATTCCCCATCTCAGCCCAGAAAGCAGGTAGAACAAGTTTTGTGGTGCCTTTCAGCTGCCTACCGGGGTAGTGTAAAAACTACCAACAGAACTCGTTTCTGGCACCTTTGCCGGTGGAGCTGTGCATGGGGTGTGTTTGGAACATTTTGTCACCAGCCGAGTCCAAAATTCAGCTGTTCCCCATCTCAGCCCAGAAAGCAGGTAGAACAAGTTTTGTGGTGCCTTTCAGCTGCCTACCGGGGTAGTGTAAAAACTACCAACAGAACTCGTTTCTGGCACCTTCCCCGGTGGAGTTGTGCATGGGGTGTGTTTGGAACATTTTGTCAGCAGCCGAGTCCAAAACTCAGCTGTTCCCCATCTCAGCCCAGAAAGCAGGTAGCAAAACTTTTGTGGTGCCTTTCAGCTGCCTACCGGGGTAGTGTAAAAACTACCAACAGAACTCGTTTCTGGCACCTTCCCCGGTGGAGCTGTGCATGGGATGTGCTTGGAACATTTTTTCACCAGCCGAGTCCAAAATTCAGCCGTTCCCCATCTCAGCCCAGAAAGCAGGTACAACAAGTTTTGTGGTGCCTTTCAGCTGCCTACCGGGGTAGTGTAAAAAATACCAACAGAACTCGTTTCTGGCACCTTCCTCGGTGGAGTTGTGCATGGGGCGTGTTTGGAACATTTTGTCACCAGCCGAGTCCAAAATTCAGCTGTTCCCCATCTAAGCCCAGAAAGCAGGTACAACAAGTTTTGTGGTGCCTTTCAGCTGCCTACCGGGGTACTGTAAAAACTACCAACAGAACTCGTTTCTGGCACCTTCCCCGGTGGAGTTGTGCATGGGGTGTGTTTGGAACATTTTGTCAGCAGCCGAGTCCAAAACTCAGCTGTTCCCCATCTCAGCCCAGAAAGCAGGTAGAACAAGTTTTGTGGTGCCTTTCAGCTGCCTACCGGGGTAGTGTAAAAACTACCAACAGAACTCCTTTCTGGCACCTTCCCCGGTGGAGTTGTGCATGGGGTGTGTTTGGAACATTTTGTCACCAGCCGAGTCCAAAATTCAGCTGTTCCCCATCTCAGCCCAGAAAGCAGGTAGAACAAGTTTTGTGGTGCCTTTCAGCTGCCTACCGGGGTACTGTAAAAACTACCAACAGAACTCGTTTCTGGCACCTTCCCCGGTGGAGTTGTGCATGGGGTGTGTTTGGAACATTTTGTCACCAGCCGAGTCCAAAATTCAGCTGTTCCCCATCTCAGCCCAGAAAGCAGGTAGAACAAGTTTTGTGGTGCCTTTCAGCTGCCTACCGGGGTAGTGTAAAAACTACCAACAGAACTCGTTTCTGGCACCTTCCCCGGTGGAGTTGTGCATGGGGTGTGTTTGGAACATTTTGTCACCAGCCGAGTCCAAAATTCAGCCGTTCCCCATCTCAGCCCAGAAAGCAGGTAGCAAAACTTTTGTGGTGCCTTTCAGCTGCCCACCGGGGTACTGTAAAAACTACCAACAGAACTCGTTTCTGGCACCTTCCCCGGTGGAGGTGTGCATGGGGTGTGTTTGGAACATTTTGTCACCAGCCGAGTCCAAAATTCAGCCGTTCCCCATCTCAGCCCAGAAAGCAGGTACAACAAGTTTTGTGGTGCCTTTCAGCTGCCTACCGGGGTAGTGTAAAAACTACCAACAGAACTCGTTTCTGGCACCTTCCTCGGTGGAGTTGTGCATGGGGCGTGTTTGGAACATTTTGTCACCAGCCGAGTCCAAAATTCAGCTGTTCCCCATCTAAGCCCAGAAAGCAGGTAGAACAAGTTTTGTGGTGCCTTTCAGCTGCCTACCGGGGTACTGTAAAAACTACCAACAGAACTCGTTTCTGGCACCTTTGCCGGTGGAGCTGTGCATGGGGTGTGTTTGGAACATTTTGTCACCAGCCGAGTCCAAAATTCAGCGATTCTCCATCTCAGCCCAGAAAGCAGGTAGAACAAGTTTTGTGGTGCCTTTCAGCTGCCTACCGGGGTAGTGTAAAAACTACCAACAGAACTCGTTTCTGGCACCTTTGCCGGTGGAGCTGTGCATGGGGTGTGTTTGGAACATTTTGTCAGCAGCCGAGTCCAAAATTCAGCTATTCCCCATCTCAGCCCAGAAAGCAGGTAGCAAAACTTTTGTGGTGCCTTTCAGCTGCCTACCGGGGTAGTGTAAAAACTACCAACAGAACTCGTTTCTGGCACCTTCCCCGGTGGAGTTGTGCATGGGGTGTGTTTGGAACATTTTGTCAGCAGCCGAGTCCAAAATTCAGCTATTCTCCATCTCAGCCCAGAAAGCAGGTAGAACAAGTTTTGTAGTGCCTTTCTCTTGCCTACCGGGGTAGTGTAAAAACTACCAACAGAACTCGTTTCTGGCACCTTTGCCGGTGGAGCTGTGCATGGGGTGTGTTTGGAACATTTTGTCACCAGCCGAGTCCAAAATTCAGCGATTCCCCATCTCAGCCCAGAAAGCAGGTAGAACAAGTTTTGTGGTGCCTTTCAGCTGCCTACCGGGGTACTGTAAAAACTACCAACAGAACTCGTTTCTGGCACCTTCCCCGGAGGAGTTGTGCATGGGGTGTGTTTGGAACTTTTTGTCAGCAGCCGAGTCCAAAACTCAGCTGTTCCCCATCTCAGCCCAGAAAGCAGGTAGCAAAACTTTTGTGGTGCCTTTCAGCTGCCTACCGGGGTAGTGTAAAAACTACCAACAGAACTCGTTTCGGGCACCTTCCCCGGTGGAGCTGTGCATGGGGTGTGTTTGGAACATTTTGTTACCAGCCGAGTCCAAAATTCAGCCGTTCCCCATCTCAGCCCAGAAAGCAGGTAGAACAAGTTTTGTGGTGCCTTTCAGCTGCCTACCGGGGTAGTGTAAAAACTACCAACAGAACTCGTTTCTGGCACCTTCCCCGGTGGAGTTGTGCATGGGGTGTGTTTGGAACATTTTGTCACCAGCCGAGTCCAAAATTCCGCCGTTCCCCATCTCTGCCCAGAAAGCAGGTACAACAAGTTTTTTGGTGCCTTTCAGCTGCCTACCGGGGTAGTGTAAAAAACTACCAACAGAACTCGTTTCTGGCACCTTCCCCGGTGGAGTTGTGCATGGGGTGTGTTTGGAACATTTTGTCAGCAGCCGAGTCCAAAATTCAGCTATTCTCCATCTCAGCCCAGAAAGCAGGTACAACAAGTTTTGTGGTGCCTTTCAGCTGCCTACCGGGGTACTGTAAAAACTACCAACAGAACTCGTTTCTGGCACCTTTGCCGGTGGAGCTGTGCATGGGGTGTGTTTGGAACATTTTGTCAGCAGCCGAGTCCAAAACTCAGCTCTTCCCCATCTCAGCCCAGAAAGCAGGTAGAAAAACTTTTGTGGTGCCTTTCAGCTGCCTACCGGGGTAGTGTAAAAACTACCAACAGAACTCGTTTCTGGCACCTTTGCCGGTGGAGCTGTGCATGGGGTGTGTTTGGAACATTTTGTCAGCAGCCGAGTCCAAAATTCAGCGATTCCCCATCTCAGCCCAGAAAGCAGGTAGCAAAACTTTTGTGGTGCCTTTCAGCTGCCTACCGGGGTAGTGTAAAAACTACCAACAGAACTCGTTTCTGGCACCTTCCCCGGTGGAGTTGTGCATGGGGTGTGTTTGGAACATTTTGTCAGCAGCCGAGTCCAAAATTCAGCTATTCTCCATCTCAGCCCAGAAAGCAGGTAGAACAAGTTTTGTAGTGCCTTTCTCTTGCCTACCGGGGTAGTGTAAAAACTACCAACAGAACTCGTTTCTGGCACCTTTGCCGGTGGAGCTGTGCATGGGGTGTGTTTGGAACATTTTGTCACCAGCCGAGTCCAAAATTCAGCGATTCCCCATCTCAGCCCAGAAAGCAGGTAGAACAAGTTTTGTGGTGCCTTTCAGCTGCCTACCGGGGTACTGTAAAAACTACCAACAGAACTCGTTTCTGGCACCTTCCCCGGTGGAGTTGTGCATGGGGTGTGTTTGGAACTTTTTGTCAGCAGCCGAGTCCAAAACTCAGCTGTTCCCCATCTCAGCCCAGAAAGCAGGTAGCAAAACTTTTGTGGTGCCTTTCAGCTGCCTACCGGGGTAGTGTAAAAACTACCAACAGAACTCGTTTCGGGCACCTTCCCCGGTGGAGCTGTGCATGGGGTGTGTTTGGAACATTTTGTTACCAGCCGAGTCCAAAATTCTGCCGTTCCCCATCTCAGCCCAGAAAGCAGGTAGAACAAGTTTTGTGGTGCCTTTCAGCTGCCTACCGGGGTAGTGTAAAAACTACCAACAGAACTCGTTTCTGGCACCTTTCCCGGTGGAGTTGTGCATGGGGTGTGTTTGGAACATTTTGTCACCAGCCGAGTCCAAAATTCCGCCGTTCCCCATCTCTGCCCAGAAAGCAGGTACAACAAGTTTTGTGGTGCCTTTCTCTTGCCTACCGGGGTAGTGTAAAAACTACCAACAGAACTCGTTTCTGGCACCTTCCCCGGTGGAGTTGTGCATGGGGTGTGTTTGGAACATTTTGTCAGCAGCCGAGTCCAAAATTCAGCTATTCTCCATCTCAGCCCAGAAAGCAGGTACAACAAGTTTTGTGGTGCCTTTCAGCTGCCTACCGGGGTAGTGTAAAAACTACCAACAGAACTCGTTTCTGGCACCTTTGCCGGTGGAGCTGTGCATGGGGTGTGTTTGGAACATTTTGTCACCAGCCGAGTCCAAAATTCAGCGATTCCCCATCTCAGCCCAGAAAGCAGGTAGAACAAGTTTTGTGGTGCCTTTCAGCTGCCTACCGGGGTACTGTAAAAACTACCAACAGAACTCGTTTCTGGCACCTTTGCCGGTGGAGCTGTGCATGGGGTGTGTTTGGAACATTTTGTCACCAGCCGAGTCCAAAATTCAGCTGTTCCCCATCTCAGCCCAGAAAGCAGGTAGAACAAGTTTTGTGGTGCCTTTCAGCTGCCTACCGGGGTAGTGTAAAAACTACCAACAGAACTCGTTTCTGGCACCTTCCCCGGTGGAGTTGTGCATGGGGTGTGTTTGGAACATTTTGTCACCAGCCGAGTCCAAAACTCAGCTGTTCCCCATCTCAGCCCAGAAAGCAGGTAGCAAAACTTTTGTGGTGCCTTTCAGCTGCCTACCGGGGTAGTGTAAAAACTACCAACAGAACTCGTTTCTGGCACCTTCCCCGGTGGAGCTGTGCATGGGATGTGCTTGGAACATTTTTTCACCAGCCGAGTCCAAAATTCAGCCGTTCCCCATCTCAGCCCAGAAAGCAGGTACAACAAGTTTTGTGGTGCCTTTCAGCTGCCTACCGGGGTACTGTAAAAACTACCAACAGAACTCGTTTCTGGCACCTTCCTCGGTGGAGTTGTGCATGGGGCGTGTTTGGAACATTTTGTCACCAGCCGAGTCCAAAATTCAGCTGTTCCCCATCTAAGCCCAGAAAGCAGGTAGAACAAGTTTTGTGGTGCCTTTCAGCTGCCTACCGGGGTACTGTAAAAACTACCAACAGAACTCGTTTCTGGCACCTTCCCCGGTGGAGTTGTGCATGGGGTGTGTTTGGAACATTTTTTCACCAGCCGAGTCCAAAATTCAGCTATTCCCCATCTCAGCCCAGAAAGCAGGTAGAACAAGTTTTGTGGTGCCTTTCAGCTGCCTACCGGGGTAGTGTAAAAACTACCAAGAGAACTCCTTTCTGGCACCTTCCCCGGTGGAGTTGTGCATGGGGTGTGTTTGGAACATTTTGTCACCAGCCGAGTCCAAAATTCAGCTGTTCCCCATCTCAGCCCAGAATCAGGTAGAACAAGTTTTGTGGTGCCTTTCAGCTGCCTACCGGGGTACTGTAAAAACTACCAACAGAACTCGTTTCTGGCACCTTCCCCGGTGGAGTTGTGCATGGGGTGTGTTTGGAACATTTTGTCACCAGCCGAGTCCAAAATTCAGCGATTCCCCATCTAAGCCCAGAAAGCAGGTAGAACAAGTTTTGTGGTGCCTTTCAGCTGCCTACCGGGGTACTGTAAAAACTACCAACAGAACTCGTTTCTGGCACCTTCCCCGGTGGAGTTGTGCATGGGGTGTGTTTGGAACATTTTGTCACCAGCCGAGTCCAAACTTCAGCTGATCCCCATCTCAGCCCAGAAAGCAGGTAGAACAAGTTTTGTGGTGCCTTTCAGCTGCCTACCGGGGTAGTGTAAAAACTACCAACAGAACTCGTTTCTGGCACCTTCCCCGGTGGAGTTGTGCATGGGGTGTGTTTGGAACATTTTGTCACCAGCCGAGTCCAAAATTCAGCGATTCTCCATCTCAGCCCAGAAAGCAGGTAGAACAAGTTTTGTGGTGCCTTTCAGCTGCCTACCAGGGTACTGTAAAAACTACCAACAGAACTCGTTTCTGGCACCTTCCCCGGAGGAGTTGTGCATGGGGTGTGTTTGGAACATTTTGTCAGCAGCCGAGTCCAAAACTCAGCTGTTCCCCATCTCACCCCAGAAAGCAGGTAGCAAAACTTTTGTGGTGCCTTTCAGCTGCCTACCGGGGTAGTGTAAAAACTACCAACAGAACTCGTTTCTGGCACCTTCCCCGGTGGAGCTGTGCATGGGGTGTGTTTGGAACATTTTGTTACCAGCCGAGTCCAAAATTCAGCCGTTCCCCATCTCAGCCCAGAAAGCAGGTACAACAAGTTTTGTGGTGCCTTTCAGCTGCCTACCGGGGTACTGTAAAAACTACCAACAGAACTCGTTTCTGGCACCTTCCCCGGTGGAGTTGTGCATGGGGTGTGTTTGGAACATTTTGTCAGCAGCCGAGTCCAAACTTCAGCTGATCCCCATCTCAGCCCAGAAAGCAGGTAGAACAAGTTTTGTGGTGCCTTTCAGCTGCCTACCGGGGTAGTGTAAAAACTACCAACAGAACTCGTTTCTGGCACCTTCCCCGGTGGAGGTGTGCATGGGGTGTGTTTGGAACATTTTTTCACCAGCCGAGTCCAAAATTCAGCCGTTCCCCATCTCAGCCCAGAAAGCAGGTACAACAAGTTTTGTGGTGCCTTTCAGCTGCCTACCGGGGTAGTGTAAAAACTACCAACAGAACTCGTTTCTGGCACCTTCCCCGGTGGAGTTGTGCATGGGGTGTGTTTGGAACATTTTGTCAGCAGCCGAGTCCAAAATTCAGCTATTCTCCATCTCAGCCCAGAAAGCAGGTAGAACAAGTTTTGTAGTGCCTTTCTCTTGCCTACCGGGGTAGTGTAAAAACTACCAACAGAACTCGTTTCTGGCACCTTCCCCGGTGGAGTTGTGCATGGGGTGTGTTTGGAACATTTTGTCAGCAGCCGAGTCCAAAATTCAGCTATTCTCCATCTCAGCCCAGAAAGCAGGAAGAACAAGTTTTGTAGTGCCTTTCTCTTGCCTACCGGGGTAGTGTAAAAACTACCAACAGAACTCGTTTCTGGCACCTTCCTCGGTGGAGTTGTGCATGGGGTGTGTTTGGAACATTTTGTCACCAGCCGAGTCCAAAATTCAGCTGTTCCCCATCTCAGCCCAGAAAGCAGGTAGAACAAGTTTTGTGGTGCCTTTCAGCTGCCTACCGGGGTAGTGTAAAAACTACCAACAGAACTCGTTTCTGGCACCTTCCCCGGTGGAGTTGTGCATGGGGTGTGTTTGGAACATTTTGTCACCAGCCGAGTCCAAAATTCAGCCGTTGCCCATCTCTGCCCAGAAAGCAGGTACAACAAGTTTTGTGGTGCCTTTCAGCTGCCTACCGGGGTACTGTAAAAACTACCAACAGAACTCGTTTCTGGCACCTTCCCCGGTGGAGTTGTGCATGGGGTGTGTTTGGAACATTTTGTCACCAGCCGAGTCCAAAATTCAGCTATTCTCCATCTCAGCCCAGAAAGCAGGTAGAACAAGTTTTGTGGTGCCTTTCTCTTGCCTACCGGGGTAGTGTAAAAACTACCAACAGAACTCGTTTCTGGCACCTTTGCCGGTGGAGCTGTGCATGGGGTGTGTTTGGAACATTTTGTCACCAGCCGAGTCCAAAATTCAGCGATTCCCCATCTCAGCCCAGAAAGCAGGTAGAACAAGTTTTGTGGTGCCTTTCTCTTGCCTACCGGGGTAGTGTAAAAACTACCAACAGAACTCGTTTCTGGCACCTTCCCCGGTGGAGTTGTGCATGGGGTGTGTTTGGAACATTTTGTCAGCAGCCGAGTCCAAAATTCAGCTATTCTCCATCTCAGCCCAGAAAGCAGGTAGAACAAGTTTTGTAGTGCCTTTCTCTTGCCTACCGGGGTAGTGTAAAAACTACCAACAGAACTCGTTTCTGGCACCTTTGCCGGTGGAGCTGTGCATGGGGTGTGTTTGGAACATTTTGTCACCAGCCGAGTCCAAAATTCAGCGATTCCCCATCTCAGCCCAGAAAGCAGGTAGAACAAGTTTTGTGGTGCCTTTCAGCTGCCTACCGGGGTAGTGTAAAAACTACCAACAGAACTCGTTTCTGGCACCTTCCCCGGTGGAGTTGTGCATGGGGTGTGTTTGGAACATTTTGTCACCAGCCGAGTCCAAAATTCAGCTGTTCCCCATCTCAGCCCAGAAAGCAGGTAGAACAAGTTTTGTGGTGCCTTTCAGCTGCCTACCGGGGTAGTGTAAAAACTACCAACAGAACTCGTTTCTGGCACCTTCCCCGGTGGAGTTGTGCATGGGGTGTGTTTGGAACATTTTGTCAGCAGCCGAGTCCAAAACTCAGCTGTTCCCCATCTCAGCCCAGAAAGCAGGTAGCAAAACTTTTGTGGTGCCTTTCAGCTGCCTACCGGGGTACTGTAAAAACTACCAACAGAACTCGTTTCTGGCACCTTCCCCGGTGGAGTTGTGCATGGGATGTGCTTGGAACATTTTTTCACCAGCCGAGTCCAAAATTCAGCCGTTCCCCATCTCAGCCCAGAAAGCAGGTAGAACAAGTTTTGTGGTGCCTTTCAGCTGCCTACCGGGGGTACTGTAAAAACTACCAACAGAACTCGTTTCTGGCACCTTCCTCGGTGGAGTTGTGCATGGGGCGTGTTTGGAACATTTTGTCACCAGCCGAGTCCAAAATTCAGCGATTCTCCATCTAAGCCCAGAAAGCAGGTAGAACAAGTTTTGTGGTGCCTTTCAGCTGCCTACCGGGGTACTGAAAAAACTACCAACAGAACTCGTTTCTGGCACCTTCCCCGGTGGAGTTGTGCATGGGGTGTGTTTGGAACATTTTGTCAGCAGCTGAGTCCAAAATTCAGCTATTCCCCATCTCAGCCCAGAAAGCAGGTAGAACAAGTTTTGTGGTGCCTTTCAGCTGCCTACCGGGGTAGTGTAAAAACTACCAACAGAACTCGTTTCTGGCACCTTCCCCGGTGGAGTTGTGCATGGGGTGTGTTTGGAACATTTTGTCACCAGCCGAGTCCAAAATACAGCTGTTCCCCATCTCAGCCCAGAATCAGGTAGAACAAGTTTTGTGGTGCCTTTCAGCTGCCTACCGGGGTAGTGTAAAAACTACCAACAGAACTCGTTTCTGGCACCTTCCCTGGTGGAGTTGTGCATGGGGTGTGTTTGGAACATTTTGTCACCAGCCGAGTCCAAAATTCAGCGATTCTCCATCTCAACCCAGTAAGCAGGTAGAACAAGTTTTGTGGTGCCTTTCAGCTGCCTACCGGGGTACTGTAAAAACTACCAACAGAACTCGTTTCTGGCACCTTCCCCGGTGGAGTTGTGCATGGGGTGTGTTTGGAACA
Organism: Falco cherrug; assembly: GCF_023634085.1. NCBI lineage: Eukaryota > Metazoa > Chordata > Aves > Falconiformes > Falconidae > Falco > Falco cherrug. Next base: position 381,737 of record NW_026599516.1, on the reverse strand, counting down.
TTTTGTCACCAGCCGAGTCCAAACTTCAGCTGATCCCCATCTCAGCCCAGAAAGCAGGTAGAACAAGTTTTGTGGTGCCTTTCAGCTGCCTACCGGGGTAGTGTAAAAACTACCAACAGAACTCGTTTCTGGCACCTTCCCCGGAGGAGTTGTGCATGGGGTGTGTTTGGAACATTTTGTCACCAGCCGAGTCCAAAATTCAGCGATTCTCCATCTCAGCCCAGAAAGCAGGTAGAACAAGTTTTGTGGTGCCTTTCAGCTGCCTACCAGGGTAGTGTAAAAACTACCAACAGAACTCGTTTCTGGCACCTTCCCCGGAGGAGTTGTGCATGGGGTGTGTTTGGAACATTTTGTCAGCAGCCGAGTCCAAAATTCAGCGATTCCCCATCTCAGCCCAGAAAGCAGGTAGAACAAGTTTTGTGGTGCCTTTCAGCTGCCTACCGGGGTAGTGTAAAAACTACCAACAGAACTCGTTTCTGGCACCTTCCCTGGTGGAGCTGTGCATGGGGTGTGTTTGGAACATTTTGTTACCAGCCGAGTCCAAAATTCAGCCGTTCCCCATCTCAGCCCAGAAAGCAGGTAGAACAAGTTTTGTGGTGCCTTTCAGCTGCCTACCGGGGTACTGTAAAAACTACCAACAGAACTCGTTTCTGGCACCTTCCCCGGTGGAGTTGTGCATGGGGTGTGTTTGGAACATTTTGTCAGCAGCCGAGTCCAAACTTCAGCTGATCCCCATCTCAGCCCAGAAAGCAGGTAGAACAAGTTTTGTGGTGCCTTTCAGCTGCCTACCGGGGTAGTGTAAAAACTACCAACAGAACTCGTTTCTGGCACCTTCCCCGGTGGAGCTGTGCATGGGGTGTTTTTGGAACATTTTGTTACCAGCCGAGTCCAAAATTCAGCCGTTCCCCATCTCAGCCCAGAAAGCAGGTAGAACAAGTTTTGTGGTGCCTTTCAGCTGCCCACCGGGGTACTGTAAAAACTACCAAAAGAACTCGTTTCTGGCACCTTCCCCGGTGGAGTTGTGCATGGGGTGTGTTTGGAACATTTTGTCACCAGCCGAGTCCAAAATTCCGCCGTTCCCCATCTCTGCCCAGAAAGCAGGTACAACAAGTTTTTTGGTGCCTTTCAGCTGCCTACCGGGGTACTGTAAAAACTACCAACAGAACTCGTTTCTGGCACCTTCCCCGGTGGAGTTGTGCATGGGGTGTGTTTGGAACATTTTGTCACCAGCCGAGTCCAAAATTCAGCTATTCTCCATCTCAGCCCAGAAAGCAGGTAGAACAAGTTTTGTAGTGCCTTTCTCTTGCCTACCGGGGTACTGTAAAAACTACCAACAGAACTCGTTTCTGGCATCTTTGCCGGTGGAGCTGTGCATGGGGTGTGTTTGGAACATTTTGTCACCAGCCGAGTCCAAAATTCAGCGATTCCCCATCTCAGCCCAGAAAGCAGGTAGAACAAGTTTTGTGGTGCCTTTCAGCTGCCTACCGGGGTAGTGTAAAAACTACCAACAGAACTCGTTTCTGGCACCTTTGCCGGTGGAGCTGTGCATGGGGTGTGTTTGGAACATTTTGTCACCAGCCGAGTCCAAAATTCAGTTGTTCCCCATCTCAGCCCAGAAAGCAGGTAGAACAAGTTTTGTGGTGCCTTTCAGCTGCCTACCGGGGTAGTGTAAAAACTACCAACAGAACTCGTTTCTGGCACCTTCCCCGGAGGAGTTGTGCATGGGGTGTGTTTGGAACATTTTGTCAGCAGCCGAGTCCAAAACTCAGCTGTTCCCCATCTCAGCCCAGAAAGCAGGTACAACAAGTTTTGTGGTGCCTTTCAGCTGCCTACCGGGGTAGTGTAAAAACTACCAACAGAACTCATTTCTGGCACCTTCCCCGGTGGAGGTGTGCATGGGGTGTGCTTGGAACATTTTTTCACCAGCCGAGTCCAAAATTCAGCCGTTCCCCATCTCAGCCCAGAAAGCAGGTAGAACAAGTTTTGTGGTGCCTTTCAGCTGCCTACCGGGGTAGTGTAAAAACTACCAACAGAACTCGTTTCTGGCACCTTCCTCGGTGGAGTTGTGCATGGGGCGTGTTTGGAACATTTTGTCACCAGCCGAGTCCAAAATTCAGCTGTTCCCCATCTAAGCCCAGAAAGCAGGTACAACAAGTTTTGTGGTGCCTTTCAGCTGCATACCGGGGTACTGTAAAAACTACCAACAGAACTCGTTTCTGGCACCTTCCCCGGTGGAGTTGTGCATGGGGTGTGTTTGGAACATTTTGTCAGCAGCCGAGTCCAAAATTCAGCTCTTCCCCATCTCAGCCCAGAAAGCAGGTAGAAAAACTTTTGTGGTGCCTTTCAGCTGCCTACCGGGGTAGTGTAAAAACTACCAACAGAACTCGTTTCTGGCACCTTCCCCGGTGGAGCTGTGCATGGGGTGTGTTTGGAACATTTTGTTACCAGCCGAGTCCAAAATTCAGCTATTCCCCATCTCAGCCCAGAAAGCAGGTAGAACAAGTTTTGTGGTGCCTTTCAGCTGCCTACCGGGGTAGTGTAAAAACTACCAACAGAACTCCTTTCTGGCACCTTCCCCGGTGGAGTTGTGCATGGGGTGTGTTTGGAACATTTTGTCACCAGCCGAGTCCAAAATTCAGCCGTTCCCCATCTCAGCCCAGAAAGCAGATAGCAAAACTTTTGTGGTGCCTTTCAGCTGCCTACCGGGGTAGTGTAAAAACTACCAACAGAACTCGTTTCTGGCACCTTCCCCGGTGGAGTTGTGCATGGGGTGTGTTTGGAACATTTTGTTACCAGCCGAGTCCAAAATTCAGCTATTCTCCATCTCAGCCCAGAAAGCAGGTAGAACAAGTTTTGTGGTGCCTTTCAGCTGCCTACCAGGGTACTGTAAAAACTACCAACAGAACTCGTTTCTGGCACCTTCCCCGGTGGAGTTGTGCATGGGGTGTGTTTGGAACATTTTGTCAGCAGCCGAGTCCAAAACTCAGCTGTTCCCCATCTCAGCCCAGAAAGCAGGTAGCAAAACTTTTGTGGTGCCTTTCAGCTGCCTACCGGGGTAGTGTAAAAACTACCAACAGAACTCGTTTCGGGCACCTTCCCCGGTGGAGCTGTGCATGGGGTGTGTTTGGAACATTTTGTTACCAGCCGAGTCCAAAATTCAGCCGTTCCCCATCTCAGCCCAGAAAGCAGGTACAACAAGTTTTGTGGTGCCTTTCAGCTGCCTACCGGGGTACTGTAAAAACTACCAACAGAACTCGTTTCTGGCACCTTCCCCTATGGAGTTGTGCATGGGGTGTGTTTGGAACATTTTGTTACCAGCCGAGTCCAAAATTCAGCCGTTCCCCATCTCAGCCCAGAAAGCAGGTAGAACAAGTTTTGTGGTGCCTTTCAGCTGCCTACCGGGGTAGTGTAAAAACTACCAACAGAACTCGTTTCTGGCACCTTCCCCGGTGGAGTTGTGCATGGGGTGTGTTTGGAACATTTTGTCAGCAGCCGAGTCCAAAATTCAGCCGTTCCCCATCTCAGCCCAGAAAGCAGGTACAACAAGTTTTGTGGTGCCTTTCAGCTGCCTACCGGGGTAGTGTAAAAACTACCAACAGAACTCGTTTCTGGCACCTTCCCCGGTGGAGTTGTGCATGGGGTGTGTTTGGAACATTTTGTCACCAGCCGAGTCCAAAATTCAGCCGTTCCCCATCTCTGCCCAGAAAGCAGGTACAACAAGTTTTGTGGTGCCTTTCAGCTGCCTACCGGGGTACTGTAAAAACTACCAACAGAACTCGTTTCTGGCACCTTCCTCGGTGGAGTTGTGCAAGGGGTGTGTTTGGAACATTTTGTCAGCAGCCGAGTCCAAAATTCAGCTGTTCCCCATCTCAGCCCAGAAAGCAGGTAGAACAAGTTTTGTGGTGCCTTTCAGCTGCCTACCGGGGTAGTGTAAAAACTACCAACAGAACTCGTTTCTGGCACCTTCCCCGGTGGAGTTGTGCATGGGGTGTGTTTGGAACATTTTGTCAGCAGCCGAGTCCAAAACTCAGCTGTTCCCCATCTCAGCCCAGAAAGCAGGTAGCAAAACTTTTGTGGTGCCTTTCAGCTGCCTACCGGGGTAGTGTAAAAACTACCAACAGAACTCGTTTCTGGCACCTTCCCCGGTGGAGCTGTGCATGGGATGTGCTTGGAACATTTTTTCACCAGCCGAGTCCAAAATTCAGCCGTTCCCCATCTCAGCCCAGAAAGCAGGTACAACAAGTTTTGTGGTGCCTTTCAGCTGCCTACCGGGGTAGTGTAAAAACTACCAAAAGAACTCGTTTCTGGCACCTTCCCCGGTGGAGTTGTGCATGGGGCGTGTTTGGAACATTTTGTCACCAGCCGAGTCCAAAATTCAGCTGTTCCCCATCTAAGCCCAGAAAGCAGGTACAACAAGTTTTGTGGTGCCTTTCAGCTGCCTACCGGGGTACTGTAAAAACTACCAACAGAACTCGTTTCTGGCACCTTCCCCGGTGGAGTTGTGCATGGGGTGTGTTTGGAACATTTTGTCACCAGCCGAGTCCAAAATTCAGCTATTCCCCATCTCAGCCCAGAAAGCAGGTAGAACAAGTTTTGTGGTGCCTTTAAGCTGCCTACCGGGGTAGTGTAAAAACTACTAACAGAACTCCTTTCTGGCACCTTCCCCGGTGGAGTTGTGCATGGGGTGTGTTTGGAACATTTTGTCACCAGCCGAGTCCAAAATTCAGCTGTTCCCCATCTCAGCCCAGAAAGCAGGTAGAACAAGTTTTGTGGTGCCTTTCAGCTGCCTACCGGGGTACTGTAAAAACTACCAACAGAACTCGTTTCTGGGACCTTCCCCGGTGGAGTTGTGCATGGGGTGTGTTTGGAACATTTTGTCACCAGCCGAGTCCAAAATTCAGCGATTCCCCATCTCAGCCCAGAAAGCAGGTAGCAAAACTTTTGTGGTGCCTTTCAGCTGCCTACCGGGGTAGTGTAAAAACTACCAACAGAACTCGTTTCTGGCACCTTCCCCGGTGGAGGTGTGCATGGGGTGTGTTTGGAACATTTTTTCACCAGCCGAGTCCAAAATTCAGCCGTTCCCCATCTCAGCCCAGAAAGCAGGTAGAACAAGTTTTGTGGTGCCTTTCAGCTGCCTACCGGGGTACTGTAAAAACTACCAACAGAACTCGTTTCTGGCACCTTCCTCGGTGGAGTTGTGCATGGGGCGTGTTTGGAACATTTTGTCACCAGCCGAGTCCAAAATTCAGCTGTTCCCCATCTAAGCCCAGAAAGCAGGTACAACAAGTTTTGTGGTGCCTTTCAGCTGCCTACCGGGGTACTGTAAAAACTACCAACAGAACTCGTTTCTGGCACCTTTGCCGGTGGAGCTGTGCATGGGGTGTGTTTGGAACATTTTGTCAGCAGCCGAGTCCAAAACTCAGCTCTTCCCCATCTCAGCCCAGAAAGCAGGTAGAACAACTTTTGTGGTGCCTTTCAGCTGCCTACCGGGGTACTGTAAAAACTACCAACAGAACTCGTTTCTGGCACCTTTGCCGGTGGAGCTGTGCATGGGGTGTGTTTGGAACATTTTGTCAGCAGCTGAGTCCAAAATTCAGCTATTCTCCATCTCAGCCCAGAAAGCAGGTAGAACAAGTTTTGTAGTGCCTTTCTCTTGCCTACCGGGGTAGTGTAAAAACTACCAACAGAACTCGTTTCTGGCACCTTCCTCGGTGGAGTTGTGCATGGGGTGTGTTTGGAACATTTTGTCACCAGCCGAGTCCAAAATTCAGCTGTTCCCCATCTCAGCCCAGAAAGCAGGTAGAACAAGTTTTGTGGTGCCTTTCAGCTGCCTACCGGGGTACTGTAAAAACTACCAACAGAACTCGTTTCTGGCACCTTCCCCGGTGGAGTTGTGCATGGGGTGTGTTTGGAACATTTTGTCAGCAGCCGAGTCCAAAATTCAGCGATTCTCCATCTCAGCCCAGAAAGCAGGTAGAACAAGTTTTGTGGTGCCTTTCAGCTGCCTACCGGGGTACTGTAAAAACTACCAACAGAACTCGTTTCTGGCACCTTCCCCGGTGGAGTTGTGCATGGGGTGTGTTTGGAACTTTTTGTCACCAGCCGAGTCCAAAACCCAGCTGTTCCCCATCTCAGCCCAGAAAGCAGGTAGCAAAACTTTTGTGGTGCCTTTCAGCTGCCTACCGGGGTAGTGTAAAAACTACCAACAGAACTCGTTTCGGGCACCTTCCCCGGTGGAGGTGTGCATGGGGTGTGTTTGGAACATTTTGTTACCAGCCGAGTCCAAAATTCAGCCGTTCCCCATCTCAGCCCAGAAAGCAGGTAGAACAAGTTTTGTGGTGCCTTTCAGCTGCCTACCGGGGTACTGTAAAAACTACCAACAGAACTCGTTTCTGGCACCTTCCCCGGTGGAGTTGTGCATGGGGTGTGTTTGGAACATTTTTTCACCAGCCGAGTCCAAAATTCCGCCGTTCCCCATCTCTGCCCAGAAAGCAGGTACAACAAGTTTTGTGGTGCCTTTCAGCTGCCTACCGGGGTAGTGTAAAAACTACCAACAGAACTCGTTTCTGGCACCTTTGCCGGTGGAGCTGTGCATGGGGTGTGTTTGGAACATTTTGTCACCAGCCGAGTCCAAAATTCAGCCGTTCCCCATCTCAGCGCAGAAAGCAGGTAGAACAAGTTTTGTGGTGCCTTTCAGCTGCCTACCGGGGTAGTGTAAAAACTACCAACAGAACTCGTTTCTGGCACCTTCCCCGGTGGAGCTGTGCATGGGGTGTGTTTGGAACATTTTGTCAGCAGCCGAGTCCAAAACTCAGCTCTTCCCCATCTCAGCCCAGAAAGCAGGTAGAACAACTTTTGTGGTGCCTTTCAGCTGCCTACCGGGGTACTGTAAAAACTACCAACAGAACTCGTTTCTGGCACCTTTGCCGGTGGAGCTGTGCATGGGGTGTGTTTGGAACATTTTGTTACCAGCCGAGTCCAAAATTCAGCTATTCCCCATCTCAGCCCAGAAAGCAGGTAGAACAACTTTTGTGGTGCCTTTCAGCTGCCTACCGGGGTAGTGTAAAAACTACCAACAGAACTCCTTTCTGGCACCTTCCCCGGTGGAGTTGTGCATGGGGTGTGTTTGGAACATTTTGTCACCAGCCGAGTCCAAAATTCAGCCGTTCCCCATCTCAGCCCAGAAAGCAGGTAGAAAAACTTTTGTGGTGCCTTTCAGCTGCCTACCGGGGTACTGTAAAAACTACCAACAGAACTCGTTTCTGGCACCTTCCCCGGTGGAGTTGTGCATGGGGTGTGTTTGGAACTTTTTGTCAGCAGCCGAGTCCAAAACCCAGCTGTTCCCCATCTCAGCCCAGAAAGCAGGTAGCAAAACTTTTGTGGTGCCTTTCAGCTGCCTACCGGGGTAGTGTAAAAACTACCAACAGAACTCGTTTCGGGCACCTTCCCCGGTGGAGCTGTGCATGGGGTGTGTTTGGAACATTTTTTCACCAGCCGAGTCCAAAATTCCGCCGTTCCCCATCTCAGCCCAGAAAGCAGGTAGAACAAGTTTTGTGGTGCCTTTCAGCTGCCTACCGGGGTAGTGTAAAAACTACCAACAGAACTCGTTTCTGGCACCTTCCCCGGTGGAGTTGTGCATGGGGTGTGTTTGGAACATTTTGTCAGCAGCCGAGTCCAAAATTCAGCTATTCTCCATCTCAGCCCAGAAAGCAGGTAGAACAAGTTTTGTAGTGCCTTTCTCTTGCCTACCGGGGTAGTGTAAAAACTACCAACAGAACTCGTTTCTGGCACCTTTGCCGGTGGAGCTGTGCATGGGGTGTGTTTGGAACATTTTGTCACCAGCCGAGTCCAAAATTCAGCGATTCCCCATCTCAGCCCAGAAAGCAGGTACAACAAGTTTTGTGGTGCCTTTCAGCTGCCTACCGGGGTAGTGTAAAAACTACCAACAGAACTCGTTTCTGGCACCTTTGCCGGTGGAGCTGTGCATGGGGTGTGTTTGGAACATTTTGTCAGCAGCCGAGTCCAAAATTCAGCTATTCTCCATCTCAGCCCAGAAAGCAGGTACAACAAGTTTTGTGGTGCCTTTCAGCTGCCTACCGGGGTAGTGTAAAAACTACCAACAGAACTCGTTTCTGGCACCTTCCCCGGTGGAGTTGTGCATGGGGTGTGTTTGGAACATTTTGTCAGCAGCCGAGTCCAAAATTCAGCTATTCTCCATCTCAGCCCAGAAAGCAGGTACAACAAGTTTTGTGGTGCCTTTCAGCTGCCTACCGGGGTAGTGTAAAAACTACCAACAGAACTCGTTTCTGGCACCTTTGCCGGTGGAGCTGTGCATGGGGTGTGTTTGGAACATTTTGTCAGCAGCCGAGTCCAAAACTCAGCTCTTCCCCATCTCAGCCCAGAAAGCAGGTAGAACAACTTTTGTGGTGCCTTTCAGCTGCCTACCGGGGTACTGTAAAAACTACCAACAGAACTCGTTTCTGGCACCTTTGCCGGTGGAGCTGTGCATGGGGTGTGTTTGGAACATTTTGTTACCAGCCGAGTCCAAAATTCAGCTATTCCCCATCTCAGCCCAGAAAGCAGGTAGAACAACTTTTGTGGTGCCTTTCAGCTGCCTACCGGGGTAGTGTAAAAACTACCAACAGAACTCGTTTCTGGCACCTTCCCCGGTGGAGTTGTGCATGGGGTGTGTTTGGAACATTTTGTCACCAGCCGAGTCCAAAATTCAGCCGTTCCCCATCTCAGCCCAGAAAGCAGGTAGAACAGGTTTTGTGGTGCCTTTCAGCTGCCTACCGGGGTACTGTAAAAAACTACCAACAGAACTCGTTTCTGGCACCTTCCCCGGTGGAGTTGTGCATGGGGTGTGTTTGGAACTTTTTGTCAGCAGCCGAGTCCAAAACCCAGCTGTTCCCCATCTCAGCCCAGAAAGCAGGTAGCAAAACTTTTGTGGTGCCTTTCAGCTGCCTACCGGGGTAGTGTAAAAAACTACCAACAGAACTCGTTTCGGGCACCTTCCCCGGTGGAGCTGTGCATGGGGTGTGTTTGGAACATTTTTTCACCAGCCGAGTCCAAAATTCCGCCGTTCCCCATCTCAGCCCAGAAAGCAGGTAGAACAAGTTTTGTGGTGCCTTTCAGCTGCCTACCGGGGTAGTGTAAAAACTACCAACAGAACTCGTTTCTGGCACCTTCCCCGGTGGAGTTGTGCATGGGGTGTGTTTGGAACATTTTGTCAGCAGCCGAGTCCAAAATTCAGCTATTCTCCATCTCAGCCCAGAAAGCAGGTAGAACAAGTTTTGTAGTGCCTTTCTCTTGCCTACCGGGGTAGTGTAAAAACTACCAACAGAACTCGTTTCTGGCACCTTTGCCGGTGGAGCTGTGCATGGGGTGTGTTTGGAACATTTTGTCACCAGCCGAGTCCAAAATTCAGCTGTTCCCCATCTCAGCCCAGAAAGCAGGTAGAACAAGTTTTGTGGTGCCTTTCAGCTGCCTACCGGGGTACTGTAAAAACTACCAACAGAACTCGTTTCTGGCACCTTCCCCGGTGGAGCTGTGCATGGGGTGTGTTTGGAACATTTTGTCACCAGCCGAGTCCAAAATTCAGCTGTTCCCCATCTCAGCCCAGAAAGCAGGTAGAACAAGTTTTGTGGTGCCTTTCAGCTGCCTACCGGGGTACTGTAAAAACTACCAACAGAACTCGTTTCTGGCACCTTCCCCGGTGGAGTTGTGCATGGGGTGTGTTTGGAACATTTTGTCACCAGCCGAGTCCAAAATTCAGCCGTTCCCCATCTCTGCCCAGAAAGCAGGTACAACAAGTTTTGTGGTGCCTTTCAGCTGCCTACCGGGGTACTGTAAAAACTACCAACAGAACTCGTTTCTGGCACCTTCCCCGGTGGAGTTGTGCATGGGGTGTGTTTGGAACATTTTGTCACCAGCCGAGTCCAAAATTCAGCTATTCTCCATCTCAGCCCAGAAAGCAGGTAGAACAAGTTTTGTAATGCCTTTCTCTTGCCTACCGGGGTAGTGTAAAAACTACCAACAGAACTCGTTTCTGGCACCTTTGCCGGTGGAGCTGTGCATGGGGTGTGTTTGGAACATTTTGTTACCAGCCGAGTCCAAAATTCAGCTATTCCCCATCTCAGCCCAGAAAGCAGGTAGAACAACTTTTGTGGTGCCTTTCAGCTGCCTACCGGGGTAGTGTAAAAACTACCAACAGAACTCGTTTCTGGCACCTTCCCCGGTGGAGTTGTGCATGGGGTGTGTTTGGAACATTTTGTCACCAGCCGAGTCCAAAATTCAGCCGTTCCCCATCTCAGCCCAGAAAGCAGGTAGAACAGGTTTTGTGGTGCCTTTCAGCTGCCTACCGGGGTACTGTAAAAACTACCAACAGAACTCGTTTCTGGCACCTTCCCCGGTGGAGTTGTGCATGGGGTGTGTTTGGAACTTTTTGTCAGCAGCCGAGTCCAAAACCCAGCTGTTCCCCATCTCAGCCCAGAAAGCAGGTAGCAAAACTTTTGTGGTGCCTTTCAGCTGCCTACCGGGGTAGTGTAAAAACTACCAACAGAACTCGTTTCGGGCACCTTCCCCGGTGGAGCTGTGCATGGGGTGTGTTTGGAACATTTTTTCACCAGCCGAGTCCAAAATTCCGCCGTTCCCCATCTCAGCCCAGAAAGCAGGTAGAACAAGTTTTGTGGTGCCTTTCAGCTGCCTACCGGGGTAGTGTAAAAACTACCAACAGAACTCGTTTCTGGCACCTTCCCCGGTGGAGTTGTGCATGGGGTGTGTTTGGAACATTTTGTCAGCAGCCGAGTCCAAAATTCAGCTATTCTCCATCTCAGCCCAGAAAGCAGGTAGAACAAGTTTTGTAGTGCCTTTCTCTTGCCTACCGGGGTAGTGTAAAAACTACCAACAGAACTCGTTTCTGGCACCTTTGCCGGTGGAGCTGTGCATGGGGTGTGTTTGGAACATTTTGTCACCAGCCGAGTCCAAAATTCAGCTGTTCCCCATCTCAGCCCAGAAAGCAGGTAGAACAAGTTTTGTGGTGCCTTTCAGCTGCCTACCGGGGTACTGTAAAAACTACCAACAGAACTCGTTTCTGGCACCTTCCCCGGTGGAGCTGTGCATGGGGTGTGTTTGGAACATTTTGTCACCAGCCGAGTCCAAAATTCAGCTGTTCCCCATCTCAGCCCAGAAAGCAGGTAGAACAAGTTTTGTGGTGCCTTTCAGCTGCCTACCGGGGTACTGTAAAAACTACCAACAGAACTCGTTTCTGGCACCTTCCCCGGTGGAGTTGTGCATGGGGTGTGTTTGGAACATTTTGTCACCAGCCGAGTCCAAAATTCAGCCGTTCCCCATCTCTGCCCAGAAAGCAGGTACAACAAGTTTTGTGGTGCCTTTCAGCTGCCTACCGGGGGTACTGTAAAAACTACCAACAGAACTCGTTTCTGGCACCTTCCCCGGTGGAGTTGTGCATGGGGTGTGTTTGGAACATTTTGTCACCAGCCGAGTCCAAAATTCAGCTATTCTCCATCTCAGCCCAGAAAGCAGGTAGAACAAGTTTTGTGGTGCCTTTCTCTTGCCTACCGGGGTAGTGTAAAAACTACCAACAGAACTCGTTTCTGGCACCTTTGCCGGTGGAGCTGTGCATGGGGTGTGTTTGGAACATTTTGTCACCAGCCGAGTCCAAAATTCAGCGATTCTCCATCTCAGCCCAGAAAGCAGGTAGAACAAGTCTTGTGGTGCCTTTCAGCTGCCTACCGGGGTAGTGTAAAAACTACCAACAGAACTCGTTTCTGGCACCTTCCCCGGTGGAGTTGTGCATGGGGTGTGTTTGGAACATTTTGTCAGCAGCCGAGTCCAAAATTCAGCTATTCTCCATCTCAGCCCAGAAAGCAGGTAGAACAAGTTTTGTAGTGCCTTTCTCTTGCCTACCGGGGTAGTGTAAAAACTACCAACAGAACTCGTTTCTGGCACCTTTGCCGGTGGAGCTGTGCATGGGGTGTGTTTGGAACATTTTGTCACCAGCCGAGTCCAAAATTCAGCGATTCCCCATCTCAGCCCAGAAAGCAGGTAGAACAAGTTTTGTGGTGCCTTTCAGCTGCCTACCGGGGTAGTGTAAAAACTACCAACAGAACTCGTTTCTGGCACCTTTGCCGGTGGAGCTGTGCATGGGGTGTGTTTGGAACATTTTGTCACCAGCCGAGTCCAAAATTCAGCTGTTCCCCATCTCAGCCCAGAAAGCAGGTAGAACAAGTTTTGTGGTGCCTTTCAGCTGCCTACCGGGGTAGTGTAAAAACTACCAACAGAACTCGTTTCTGGCACCTTCCCCGGTGGAGTTGTGCATGGGGTGTGTTTGGAACATTTTGTCACCAGCCGAGTCCAAAACTCAGCTGTTCCCCATCTCAGCCCAGAAAGCAGGTAGCAAAACTTTTGTGGTGCCTTTGAGCTGCCTACCGGGGTAGTGTAAAAACTACCAACAGAACTCGTTTCTGGCACCTTCCCCGGTGGAGCTGTGCATGGGATGTGCTTGGAACATTTTGTTACCAGCCGAGTCCAAAATTCAGCCGTTCCCCATCTCAGCCCAGAAAGCAGGTACAAAAAGTTTTGTGGTGCCTTTCAGCTGCCTACCGGGGTAGTGTAAAAACTACCAACAGAACTCGTTTCTGGCACCTTCCCCGGTGGAGTTGTGCATGGGGTGTGTTTGGAACATTTTGTCAGCAGCCGAGTCCAAAACTCAGCTGTTCCCCATCTCAGCCCAGAAAGCAGGTAGCAAAACTTTTGTGGTGCCTTTCAGCTGCCTACCGGGGTAGTGTAAAAACTACCAACAGAACTCGTTTCTGGCACCTTCCCTGGTGGAGCTGTGCATGGGGTGTGTTTGGAACATTTTGTCAGCAGCCGAGTCCAAAATTCAGCTATTCTCCATCTCAGCCCAGAAAGCAGGTAGAACAAGTTTTGTGGTGCCTTTCTCTTGCCTACCGGGGTAGTGTAAAAACTACCAACAGAACTCGTTTCTGGCACCTTTGCCGGTGGAGCTGTGCATGGGGTGTGTTTGGAACATTTTGTCACCAGCCGAGTCCAAAATTCAGCGATTCCCCATCTCAGCCCAGAAAGCAGGTAGAACAAGTTTTGTGGTGCCTTTCAGCTGCCTACCGGGGTAGTGTAAAAACTACCAACAGAACTCGTTTCTGGCACCTTCCCCGGTGGAGTTGTGCATGGGGTGTGTTTGGAACATTTTGTCAGCAGCCGAGTCCAAAATTCAGCTATTCTCCATCTCAGCCCAGAAAGCAGGTAGAACAAGTTTTGTAGTGCCTTTCTCTTGCCTACCGGGGTAGTGTAAAAACTACCAACAGAACTCGTTTCTGGCACCTTTGCCGGTGGAGCTGTGCATGGGGTGTGTTTGGAACATTTTGTCACCAGCCGAGTCCAAAATTCAGCGATTCCCCATCTCAGCCCAGAAAGCAGGTAGAACAAGTTTTGTGGTGCCTTTCAGCTGCCTACCGGGGTAGTGTAAAAACTACCAACAGAACTCGTTTCTGGCACCTTTGCCGGTGGAGCTGTGCATGGGGTGTGTTTGGAACATTTTGTCACCAGCCGAGTCCAAAATTCAGCGATTCCCCATCTCAGCCCAGAAAGCAGGTAGAACAAGTTTTGTGGTGCCTTTCAGCTGCCTACCGGGGTAGTGTAAAAACTACCAACAGAACTCGTTTCTGGCACCTTCCCCGGTGGAGTTGTGCATGGGGTGTGTTTGGAACATTTTGTCACCAGCCGAGTCCAAAACTCAGCTGTTCCCCATCTCAGCCCAGAAAGCAGGTAGCAAAACTTTTGTGGTGCCTTTGAGCTGCCTACCGGGGTAGTGTAAAAACTACCAACAGAACTCATTTCTGGCACCTTCCCCGGTGGAGCTGTGCATGGGATGTGCTTGGAACATTTTGTTACCAGCCGAGTCCAAAATTCAGCCGTTCCCCATCTCAGCCCAGAAAGCAGGTACAAAAAGTTTTGTGGTGCCTTTCAGCTGCCTACCGGGGTAGTGTAAAAACTACCAACAGAACTCGTTTCTGGCACCTTCCCCGGTGGAGTTGTGCATGGGGTGTGTTTGGAACATTTTGTCAGCAGCCGAGTCCAAAATTCAGCGATTCCCCTCTCAGCCCAGAAAGCAGGTAGAACAAGTTTTGTGGTGCCTTTCAGCTGCCTACCGGGGTACTGTAAAAACTACCAACAGAACTCGTTTCTGGCACCTTTCCCGGTGGAGTTGTGCATGGGGTGTGTTTGGAACATTTTGTCAGCAGCCGAGTCCAAAATTCAGCTATTCTCCATCTCAGCCCAGAAAGCAGGTAGAACAAGTTTTGTAGTGCCTTTCTCTTGCCTACCGGGGTAGTGTAAAAACTACCAACAGAACTCGTTTCTGGCACCTTCCTCGGTGGAGTTGTGCATGGGGTGTGTTTGGAACATTTTGTCACCAGCCGAGTCCAAAATTCAGCTGTTCCCCATCTCAGCCCAGAAAGCAGGTAGAACAAGTTTTGTGGTGCCTTTCAGCTGCCTACCGGGGTAGTGTAAAAACTACCAACAGAACTCGTTTCTGGCACCTTCCCCGGTGGAGTTGTGCATGGGGTGTGTTTGGAACATTTTGTCACCAGCCGAGTCCAAAATTCAGCCGTTCCCCATCTCTGCCCAGAAAGCAGGTACAACAAGTTTTGTGGTGCCTTTCAGCTGCCTACCGGGGTACTGTAAAAACTACCAACAGAACTCGTTTCTGGCACCTTCCCCGGTGGAGTTGTGCATGGGGTGTGTTTGGAACATTTTGTCACCAGCCGAGTCCAAAATTCAGCCGTTCCCCATCTCAGCGCAGAAAGCAGGTAGAACAAGTTTTGTGGTGCCTTTCAGCTGCCTACCGGGGTAGTGTAAAAACTACCAACAGAACTCGTTTCTGGCACCTTTGCCGGTGGAGCTCTGCATGGGGTGTGTTTGGAACATTTTGTCACCAGCCGAGTCCAAAATTCAGCGATTCCCCATCTCAGCCCAGAAAGCAGGTAGAACAAGTTTTGTGGTGCCTTTCTCTTGCCTACCGGGGTAGTGTAAAAACTACCAACAGAACTCGTTTCTGGCACCTTCCCCGGTGGAGTTGTGCATGGGGTGTGTTTGGAATATTTTGTCACCAGCCGAGTCCAAAACTCAGCTGTTCCCCATCTCAGCCCAGAAAGCAGGTAGCAAAACTTTTGTGGTGCCTTTCAGCTGCCTACCGGGGTAGTGTAAAAACTACCAACAGAACTCGTTTCTGGCACCTTCCTCGGTGGAGTTGTGCATGGGTTGTGTTTGGAACATTTTGTCAGCAGCCGAGTCCAAAATTCAGTTATTCTCCATCTCAGCCCAGAAAGCAGGTAGAACATGTTTTGTAGTGCCTTTCTCTTGCCTACCGGGGTAGTGTAAAAACTACCAACAGAACTCGTTTCTGGCACCTTCCTCGGTGGAGTTGTGCATGGGGTGTGTTTGGAACATTTTGTCACCAGCCGAGTCCAAAATTCAGCTGTTCCCCATCTCAGCCCAGAAAGCAGGTAGAACAAGTTTTGTGGTGCCTTTCAGCTGCCTACCGGGGTAGTGTAAAAACTACCAACAGAACTCGTTTCTGGCACCTTCCCCGGTGGAGTTGTGCATGGGGTGTGTTTGGAACATTTTGTCACCAGCCGAGTCCAAAATTCAGCCGTTCCCCATCTCTGCCCAGAAAGCAGGTACAACAAGTTTTGTGGTGCCTTTCAGCTGCCTACCGGGGTACTGTAAAAACTACCAACAGAACTCGTTTCTGGCACCTTCCCCGGTGGAGTTGTGCATGGGGTGTGTTTGGAACATTTTGTCACCAGCCGAGTCCAAAATTCAGCCGTTCCCCATCTCAGCGCAGAAAGCAGGTAGAACAAGTTTTGTGGTGCCTTTCAGCTGCCTACCGGGGTAGTGTAAAAACTACCAACAGAACTCGTTTCTGGCACCTTTGCCGGTGGAGCTCTGCATGGGGTGTGTTTGGAACATTTTGTCACCAGCCGAGTCCAAAATTCAGCGATTCCCCATCTCAGCCCAGAAAGCAGGTAGAACAAGTTTTGTGGTGCCTTTCTCTTGCCTACCGGGGTAGTGTAAAAACTACCAACAGAA
Organism: Falco cherrug; assembly: GCF_023634085.1. Taxonomy (NCBI): domain Eukaryota; kingdom Metazoa; phylum Chordata; class Aves; order Falconiformes; family Falconidae; genus Falco; species Falco cherrug. The sequence continues at coordinate 365,606 of NW_026599516.1, read as the reverse complement.
CTCGTTTCTGGCACCTTCCCCGGTGGAGTTGTGCATGGGGTGTGTTTGGAATATTTTGTCACCAGCCGAGTCCAAAACTCAGCTGTTCCCCATCTCAGCCCAGAAAGCAGGTAGCAAAACTTTTGTGGTGCCTTTCAGCTGCCTACCGGGGTAGTGTAAAAACTACCAACAGAACTCGTTTCTGGCACCTTCCTCGGTGGAGTTGTGCATGGGTTGTGTTTGGAACATTTTGTCACCAGCCGAGTCCAAAATTCAGCTGTTCCCCATCTCAGCCCAGAAAGCAGGTAGAACAAGTTTTGTGGTGCCTTTCAGCTGCCTACTGGGGTACTGTAAAAACTACCAACAGAACTCGTTTCTGGCCCCTTCCTCGGTGGAGTTGTGCATGGGGTGTGTTTGGAACATTTTGTCACCAGCCGAGTCCAAAATTCAGCCGTTCCCCATCTCAGCCCAGAAAGCAGGTACAACAAGTTTTGTGGTGCCTTTCAGCTGCCTACCGGGGTAGTGTAAAAACTACCAACAGAACTCGTTTCTGGCACCTTCCCCGGTGGAGTTGTGCATGGGGTGTGTTTGGAACATTTTGTCAGCAGCCGAGTCCAAAATTCAGCGATTCCCCATCTCAGCCCAGAAAGCAGGTAGAACAAGTTTTGTGGTGCCTTTCAGCTGCCTACCGGGGTACTGTAAAAACTACCAACAGAACTCGTTTCTGGCACCTTTCCCGGTGGAGTTGTGCATGGGGTGTGATTGGAACATTTTGTCAGCAGCCGAGTCCAAAATTCAGCTATTCTCCATCTCAGCCCAGAAAGCAGGTAGAACATGTTTTGTAGTGCCTTTCTCTTGCCTACCGGGGTAGTGTAAAAACTACCAACAGAACTCGTTTCTGGCACCTTCCTCGGTGGAGTTGTGCATGGGGTGTGTTTGGAACATTTTGTCACCAGCCGAGTCCAAAATTCAGCTGTTCCCCATCTCAGCCCAGAAAGCAGGTACAACAAGTTTTGTGGTGCCTTTCAGCTGCCTACCGGGGTAGTGTAAAAACTACCAACAGAACTCGTTTCTGGCACCTTCCTCGGTGGAGTTGTGCATGGGGTGTGTTTGGAACATTTTGTCACCAGCCGAGTCCAAAATTCAGCCGTTCCCCATCTCAGCCCAGAAAGCAGGTAGAACAAGTTTTGTGGTGCCTTTCAGCTGCCTACCGGGGTACTGTAAAAACTACCAACAGAACTCGTTTCTGGCACCTTCCCCGGTGGAGTTGTGCATGGGGTGTGTTTGGAACATTTTGTCACCAGCCGAGTCCAAAATTCAGCTATTCTCCATCTCAGCCCAGAAAGCAGGTACAACAAGTTTTGTGGTGCCTTTCTCTTGCCTACCGGGGTAGTGTAAAAACTACCAACAGAACTCGTTTCTGGCACCTTTGCCGGTGGAGCTGTGCATGGGGTGTGTTTGGAACATTTTGTCACCAGCCGAGTCCAAAATTCAGCTATTCCCCATCTCAGCCCAGAAAGCAGGTAGAACAAGTTTTGTGGTGCCTTTCAGCTGCCTACCGGGGTAGTGTAAAAACTACCAACAGAACTCGTTTCTGGCGCCTTCCCCGGTGGAGGTGTGCATGGGGTGTGTTTGGAACATTTTGTCACCAGCCGAGTCCAAAATTCAGCGATTCCCCATCTCAGCCCAGAAAGCAGGTGGAACAAGTTTTGTAATGCCTTTCAGCTGCCTACCGGGGTAGTGTAAAAACTACCAACAGAACTCGTTTCTGGCACCTTCCCCGGTGGAGTTGTGCATGGGGTGTGTTTGGAACATTTTGTTACCAGCCGAGTCCAAAATTCAGCGATTCCCCATCTCAGCCCAGAAAGCAGGTAGAACAAGTTTTGTGGTGCCTTTCAGCTGCCTACCGGGGTAGTGTAAAAACTACCAACAGAACTCGTTTCTGGCACCTTCCCCGGTGGAGTTGTGCATGGGGTGTGTTTGGAACATTTTGTCAGCAGCCGAGTCCAAACTTCAGCTGATCCCCATCTCAGCCCAGAAAGCAGGTAGAACAAGTTTTGTGGTGCCTTTCAGCTGCCTACCGGGGTAGTGTAAAAACTACCAACAGAACTCGTTTCTGGCACCTTCCCCGGTGGAGTTGTGCATGGGGTGTGTTTGGAACATTTTGTCACCAGCCGAGTCCAAAATTCAGCCGTTCCCCATCTCAGCCCAGAAAGCAGGTAGAACAAGTTTTGTGGTGCCTTTCAGCTGCCTACCAGGGTACTGTAAAAACTACCAACAGAACTCGTTTCTGGCACCTTCCCCGGTGGAGTTGTGCATGGGGTGTGTTTGGAACATTTTGTCAGCAGCCGAGTCCAAAACTCAGCTGTTCCCCATCTCAGCCCAGAAAGCAGGTAGCAAAACTTTTGTGGTGCCTTTCAGCTGCCTACCGGGGTAGTGTAAAAACTACCAACAGAACTCGTTTCTGGCACCTTCCTCGGTGGAGTTGTGCAAGGGATGTGTTTGGAACATTTTGTCAGCAGCCGAGTCCAAAATTCAGCTATTCCCCATCTCAGCCCAGAAAGCAGGTAGAACAAGTTTTGTGGTGCCTTTCAGCTGCCTACCGGGGTAGTGTAAAAACTACCAACAGAACTCGTTTCTGGCACCTTCCCCGGTGGAGTTGTGCATGGGGTGTGTTTGGAACATTTTGTCACCAGCCGAGTCCAAAATTCAGCCGTTCCCCATCTCTGCCCAGAAAGCAGGTACAACAAGTTTTGTGGTGCCTTTCAGCTGCCTACCGGGGTACTGTAAAAACTACCAACAGAACTCGTTTCTGGCACCTTCCCCTATGGAGTTGTGCATGGGGTGTGTTTGGAACATTTTGTTACCAGCCGAGTCCAAAATTCAGCCGTTCCCCATCTCAGCCCAGAAAGCAGGTAGAACAAGTTTTGTGGTGCCTTTCAGCTGCCTACCGGGGTAGTGTAAAAACTACCAACAGAACTCGTTTCTGGCACCTTCCCCGGTGGAGGTGTGCATGGGGTGTGTTTGGAACATTTTGTCAGCAGCCGAGTCCAAACTTCAGCTGATCCCCATCTCAGCCCAGAAAGCAGGTACAACAAGTTTTGTGGTGCCTTTCAGCTGCCTACCGGGGTACTGTAAAAACTACCAACAGAACTCGTTTCTGGCACCTTCCCCGGTGGAGTTGTGCATGGGGTGTGTTTGGAACATTTTGTCACCAGCCGAGTCCAAAACTCAGCTGTTCCCCATCTCAGCCCAGAAAGCAGGTAGAACAAGTTTTGTAATGCCTTTCAGCTGCCTACCGGGGTAGTGTAAAAACTACCAACAGAACTCATTTCTGGCACCTTCCCCGGAGGAGTTGTGCATGGGGTGTGTTTGGAACATTTTGTCAGCAGCCGAGTCCAAAACTCAGCTGTTCCCCATCTCAGCCCAGAAAGCAGGTAGCAAAATTTTTGTGGTGCCTTTCAGCTGCCTACCGGGGTAGTGTAAAAACTACCAACAGAACTCGTTTCTGGCACCTTCCTCGGTGGAGCTGTGCATGGGATGTGCTTGGAACATTTTTTCACCAGCCGAGTCCAAAATTCAGCCGTTCCCCATCTCAGCCCAGAAAGCAGGTACAACAAGTTTTGTGGTGCCTTTCAGCTGCCTACCGGGGTAGTGTAAAAACTACCAACAGAACTCGTTTCTGGCACCTTCCTCGGTGGAGTTGTGCATGGGGCGTGTTTGGAACATTTTGTCACCAGCCGAGTCCAAAATTCAGCTGTTCCCCATCTAAGCCCAGAAAGCAGGTACAACAAGTTTTGTGGTGCCTTTCAGCTGCCTACCGGGGTACTGTAAAAACTACCAACAGAACTCGTTTCTGGCACCTTCCCCGGAGGAGTTGTGCATGGGGTGTGTTTGGAACATTTTGTCAGCAGCCGAGTCCAAAACTCAGCTGTTCCCCATCTCAGCCCAGAAAGCAGGTAGAAAAACTTTTGTGGTGCCTTTCAGCTGCCTACCGGGGTAGTGTAAAAACTACCAACAGAACTCGTTTCTGGCACCTTTGCCGGTGGAGCTGTGCATGGGGTGTGTTTGGAACATTTTGTCACCAGCCGAGTCCAAAATTCAGCGATTCTCCATCTCAGCCCAGAAAGCAGGTAGAACAAGTTTTGTGGTGCCTTTCAGCTGCCTACCGGGGTACTGTAAAAACTACCAACAGAACTCGTTTCTGGCACCTTCCCCGGTGGAGTTGTGCATGGGGTGTGTTTGGAACATTTTGTCACCAGCCGAGTCCAAAATTCAGCGATTCTCCATCTCAGCCCAGAAAGCAGGTACAACAAGTTTTGTGGTGCCTTTCAGCTGCCTACCAGGGTACTGTAAAAACTACCAACAGAACTCGTTTCTGGCACCTTCCCCGGTGGAGTTGTGCATGGGGTGTGTTTGGAACATTTTGTCAGCAGCCGAGTCCAAAACTCAGCTGTTCCCCATCTCAGCCCAGAAAGCAGGTAGCAAAACTTTTGTGGTGCCTTTCAGCTGCCTACCGGGGTAGTGTAAAAACTACCAACAGAACTCGTTTCTGGCACCTTCCCCGGTGGAGCTGTGCATGGGGTGTGTTTGGAACATTTTGTTACCAGCCGAGTCCAAAATTCAGCGATTCCCCATCTCAGCCCAGAAAGCAGGTACAACAAGTTTTGTGGTGCCTTTCAGCTGCCTACCGGGGTACTGTAAAAACTACCAACAGAACTCATTTCTGGCACCTTCCCCGGAGGAGTTGTGCATGGGGTGTGTTTGGAACATTTTGTCAGCAGCCGAGTCCAAAACTCAGCTGTTCCCCATCTCAGCCCAGAAAGCAGGTAGCAAAACTTTTGTGGTGCCTTTCAGCTGCCTACCGGGGTAGTGTAAAAACTACCAACAGAACTCGTTTCTGGCACCTTCCCCGGTGGAGCTGTGCATGGGATGTGCTTGGAACATTTTTTCACCAGCCGAGTCCAAAATTCAGCCGTTCCCCATCTCAGCCCAGAAAGCAGGTACAACAAGTTTTGTGGTGCCTTTCAGCTGCCTACCGGGGTAGTGTAAAAACTACCAACAGAACTCGTTTCTGGCACCTTCCTCGGTGGAGTTGTGCATGGGGCGTGTTTGGAACATTTTGTCACCAGCCGAGTCCAAAATTCAGCTGTTCCCCATCTAAGCCCAGAAAGCAGGTACAACAAGTTTTGTGGTGCCTTTCAGCTGCCTACCGGGGTACTGTAAAAACTACCAACAGAACTCGTTTCTGGCACCTTCCCCGGAGGAGTTGTGCATGGGGTGTGTTTGGAACATTTTGTCAGCAGCCGAGTCCAAAACTCAGCTGTTCCCCATCTCAGCCCAGAAAGCAGGTAGAAAAACTTTTGTGGTGCCTTTCAGCTGCCTACCGGGGTAGTGTAAAAACTACCAACAGAACTCGTTTCTGGCCCCTTCCTCGGTGGAGTTGTGCATGGGGTGTGTTTGGAACATTTTGTCACCAGCCGAGTCCAAAATTCAGCGATTCCCCATCTCAGCCCAGAAAGCAGGTAGAACAAATTTTGTGGTGCCTTTCTCTTGCCTACCGGGGTACTGTAAAAACTACCAACAGAACTCGTTTCTGGCACCTTCCCCGGTGGAGTTGTGCATGGGGTGTGTTTGGAACATTTTGTCACCAGCCGAGTACAAAATTCAGCGATTCTCCATCTCAGCCCAGAAAGCAGGTAGAACAAGTTTTGTGGTGCCTTTCAGCTGCCTACCAGGGTACTGTAAAAACTACCAACAGAACTCGTTTCTGGCACCTTCCCCGGTGGAGTTGTGCATGGGGTGTGTTTGGAACATTTTGTCAGCAGCCGAGTCCAAAACTCAGCTGTTCCCCATCTCAGCCCAGAAAGCAGGTAGCAAAACTTTTGTGGTGCCTTTCAGCTGCCTACCGGGGTAGTGTAAAAACTACCAACAGAACTCATTTCTGGCACCTTCCCCGGTGGAGCTGTGCATGGGGTGTGTTTGGAACATTTTGTTACCAGCCGAGTCCAAAATTCAGCCGTTCCCCATCTCAGCCCAGAAAGCAGGTACAACAAGTTTTGTGGTGCCTTTCAGCTGCCTACCGGGGTACTGTAAAAACTACCAACAGAACTCGTTTCTGGCACCTTCCCCGGTGGAGTTGTGCATGGGGTGTGTTTGGAACATTTTGTCACCAGCCGAGTCCAAAATTCAGCCGTTCCCCATCTCTGCCCAGAAAGCAGGTAGAACAAGTTTTGTGGTGCCTTTCAGCTGCCTACCGGGGTACTGTAAAAACTACCAACAGAACTCGTTTCTGGCACCTTCCCCGGTGGAGTTGTGCATGGGGTGTGTTTGGAACATTTTGTCAGCAGCCGAGTCCAAAATTCAGCTATTCTCCATCTCAGCCCAGAAAGCAGGAAGAACAAGTTTTGTAGTGCCTTTCTCTTGCCTACCGGGGTAGTGTAAAAACTACCAACAGAACTCGTTTCTGGCACCTTCCCCGGTGGAGTTGTGCATGGGGTGTGTTTGGAACATTTTGTCACCAGCCGAGTCCAAAATTCAGCCGTTCCCCATCTCAGCCCAGAAAGCAGGTAGAACAAGTTTTGTGGTGCCTTTCAGCTGCCTACCGGGGTAGTGTAAAAACTACCAACAGAACTCGTTTCTGGCACCTTCCCCGGTGGAGTTGTGCATGGGGTGTGTTTGGAACATTTTGTCACCAGCCGAGTCCAAAATTCAGCCGTTCCCCATCTCAGCCCAGAAAGCAGGTAGAACAAGTTTTGTGGTGCCTTTCAGCTGCCTACCGGGGTAGTGTAAAAACTACCAACAGAACTCGTTTCTGGCACCTTCCCCGGTGGAGCTGTGCATGGGGTGTGTTTGGAACATTTTGTCACCAGCCGAGTCCAAAATTCAGCTGTTCCCCATCTCAGCCCAGAAAGCAGGTAGAACAAGTTTTGTGGTGCCTTTCAGCTGCCTACCGGGGTACTGTAAAAACTACCAACAGAACTCGTTTCTGGCACCTTTGCCGGTGGAGCTGTGCATGGGGTGTGTTTGGAACATTTTGTCAGCAGCCGAGTCCAAAACTCAGCTCTTCCCCATCTCAGCCCAGAAAGCAGGTAGAACAACTTTTGTGGTGCCTTTCAGCTGCCTACCGGGGTAGTGTAAAAACTACCAACAGAACTCGTTTCTGGCACCTTTGGCGGTGGAGCTGTGCATGGGGTGTGTTTGGAACATTTTGTTACCAGCCGAGTCCAAAATTCAGCTATTCCCCATCTCAGGCCAGAAAGCAGGTAGAACAACTTTTGTGGTGCCTTTCAGCTGCCTACCGGGGTAGTGTAAAAACTACCAACAGAACTCCTTTCTGGCACCTTCCCCGGTGGAGTTGTGCATGGGGTGTGTTTGGAACATTTTGTCACCAGCCGAGTCCAAAATTCAGCCGTTCCCCATCTCAGCCCAGAAAGCAGGTAGAACAAGTTTTGTGGTGCCTTTCAGCTGCCTACCGGGGTAGTGTAAAAACTACCAACAGAACTCGTTTCTGGCACCTTCCCCGGTGGAGTTGTGCATGGGGTGTGTTTGGAACATTTTGTCAGCAGCCGAGTCCAAAACTCAGCTGTTCCCCATCTCAGCCCAGAAAGCAGGTAGCAAAACTTTTGTGGTGCCTTTCAGCTGCCTACCGGGGTACTGTAAAAACTACCAACAGAACTCGTTTCTGGCACCTTTGCCGGTGGAGCTGTGCATGGGGTGTGTTTGGAACATTTTGTCAGCAGCCGAGTCCAAAACTCAGCTCTTCCCCATCTCAGCCCAGAAAGCAGGTAGAACAACTTTTGTGGTGCCTTTCAGCTGCCTACCGGGGTAGTGTAAAAACTACCAACAGAACTCGTTTCTGGCACCTTTGGCGGTGGAGCTGTGCATGGGGTGTGTTTGGAACATTTTGTTACCAGCCGAGTCCAAAATTCAGCTATTCCCCATCTCAGGCCAGAAAGCAGGTAGAACAACTTTTGTGGTGCCTTTCAGCTGCCTACCGGGGTAGTGTAAAAACTACCAACAGAACTCCTTTCTGGCACCTTCCCCGGTGGAGTTGTGCATGGGGTGTGTTTGGAACATTTTGTCACCAGCCGAGTCCAAAATTCAGCCGTTCCCCATCTCAGCCCAGAAAGCAGGTAGAACAAGTTTTGTGGTGCCTTTCAGCTGCCTACCGGGGTACTGTAAAAACTACCAACAGAACTCGTTTCTGGCACCTTCCCCGGTGGAGTTGTGCATGGGGTGTGTTTGGAACATTTTGTCAGCAGCCGAGTCCAAAACTCAGCTGTTCCCCATCTCAGCCCAGAAAGCAGGTAGCAAAACTTTTGTGGTGCCTTTCAGCTGCCTACCGGGGTACTGTAAAAACTACCAACAGAACTCGTTTCTGGCACCTTCCTCGGTGGAGTTGTGCATGGGGTGTGTTTGGAACATTTTGTCAGCAGCTGAGTCCAAAATTCAGCTGTTCCCCACCTCAGCCCAGAAAGCAGGTAGAACAAGTTTTGTGGTGCCTTTCAGCTGCCTACCGGGGTAGTGTAAAAACTACCAACAGAACTCGTTTCTGGCACCTTCCCCGGAGGAGTTGTGCATGGGGTGTGTTTGGAACATTTTCTCAGCAGCCGAGTCCAAAACTCAGCCGTTCCCCATCTCTGCCCAGAAAGCAGGTACAACAAGTTTTGTGGTGCCTTTCAGCTGCCTACCGGGGTAGTGTAAAAACTACCAACAGAACTCGTTTCTGGCACCTTTGCCGGTGGAGCTGTGCATGGGGTGTGTTTGGAACATTTTGTCAGCAGCCGAGTCCAAAACTCAGCTCTTCCCCATCTCAGCCCAGAAAGCAGGTAGAAAAACTTTTGTGGTGCCTTTCAGCTGCCTACCGGGGTAGTGTAAAAACTACCAACAGAACTCGTTTCTGGCACCTTTGCCGGTTGAGGTGTGCATGGGGTGTGTTTGGAACATTTTGTCACCAGCCGAGTCCAAAATTCAGCTATTCCCCATCTCAGCCCAGAAAGCAGGTAGAACAAGTTTTGTGGTGCCTTTCAGCTGCCTACCGGGGTAGTGTAAAAACTACCAACAGAACTCCTTTCTGGCACCTTCCCCGGTGGAGTTGTGCATGGGGTGTGTTTGGAACATTTTGTCACCAGCCGAGTCCAAAATTCAGCCGTTCCCCATCTCAGCCCAGAAAGCAGGTAGAACAAGTTTTGTGGTGCCTTTCAGCTGCCTACCGGGGTAGTGTAAAAACTACCAACAGAACTCGTTTCTGGCACCTTCCCCGGTGGAGTTGTGCATGGGGTGTGTTTGGAACATTTTGTCACCAGCCGAGTCCAAAATTCAGCGATTCCCCATCTCAGCCCAGAAAGCAGGTACAACAAGTTTTGTGGTGCCTTTCAGCTGCCTACCAGGGTACTGTAAAAACTACCAACAGAACTCGTTTCTGGCACCTTCCCCGGTGGAGTTGTGCATGGGGTGTGTTTGGAACATTTTGTCACCAGCCGAGTCCAAAATTCAGCTGTTCCCCATCTCAGCCCAGAAAGCAGGTAGAACAAGTTTTGTGGTGCCTTTCAGCTGCCTACCGGGGTAGTGTAAAAACTACCAACAGAACTCGTTTCTGGCACCTTCCCCGGTGGAGTTGTGCATGGGGTGTGTTTGGAACATTTTGTCACCAGCCGAGTCCAAAATTCAGCCGTTCCCCATCTCTGCCCAGAAAGCAGGTACAACAAGTTTTGTGGTGCCTTTCAGCTGCCTACCGGGGTAGTGTAAAAACTACCAACAGAACTCGTTTCTGGCACCTTCCCCGGTGGAGTTGTGCATGGGGTGTGTTTGGAACATTTTGTTACCAGCCGAGTCCAAAATTCAGCCGTTCCCCATCTCAGCCCAGAAAGCAGGTAGAACAAGTTTTGTGGTGCCTTTCAGCTGCCTACCGGGGTACTGTAAAAACTACCAACAGAACTCGTTTCTGGCACCTTCCCCGGTGGAGTTGTGCATGGGGTGTGTTTGGAACATTTTGTCAGCAGCCGAGTCCAAACTTCAGCTGATCCCCATCTCAGCCCAGAAAGCAGGTAGAACAAGTTTTGTGGTGCCTTTCAGCTGCCTACCGGGGTAGTGTAAAAACTACCAACAGAACTCGTTTCTGGCACCTTCCCCGGTGGAGGTGTGCATGGGGTGTGTTTGGAACATTTTGTCACCAGCCGAGTCCAAAATTCAGCTATTCCCCATCTCAGCCCAGAAAGCAGGTAGAACAAGTTTTGTGGTGCCTTTCAGCTGCCTACCGGGGTAGTGTAAAAACTACCAACAGAACTCGTTTCTGGCACCTTCCCCGGTGGAGTTGTGCATGGGGTGTGTTTGGAACATTTTTTCACCAGCCGAGTCCAAAATTCAGCCGTTCCCCATCTCAGCCCAGAAAGCAGGTAGAACAAGTTTTGTGGTGCCTTTCAGCTGCCTACCAGGGTACTGTAAAAACTACCAACAGAACTCGTTTCTGGCACCTTCCCCGGTGGAGTTGTGCATGGGGTGTGTTTGGAACATTTTGTCAGCAGCCGAGTCCAAAACTCAGCTGTTCCCCATCTCAGCCCAGAAAGCAGGTAGCAAAACTTTTGTGGTGCCTTTCAGCTGCCTACCGGGGTAGTGTAAAAACTACCAACAGAACTCGTTTCTGGCACCTTCCTCGGTGGAGTTGTGCAAGGGGTGTGTTTGGAACATTTTGTCAGCAGCCGAGTCCAAAATTCAGCTATTCCCCATCTCAGCCCAGAAAGCAGGTAGAACAAGTTTTGTGGTGCCTTTCAGCTGCCTACCGGGGTAGTGTAAAAACTACCAACAGAACTCGTTTCTGGCACCTTCCCCGGTGGAGTTGTGCATGGGGTGTGTTTGGAACATTTTGTCACCAGCCGAGTCCAAAATTCAGCCGTTCCCCATCTCTGCCCAGAAAGCAGGTACAACAAGTTTTGTGGTGCCTTTCAGCTGCCTACCGGGGTACTGTAAAAACTACCAACAGAACTCGTTTCTGGCACCTTCCCCTATGGAGTTGTGCATGGGGTGTGTTTGGAACATTTTGTTACCAGCCGAGTCCAAAATTCAGCCGTTCCCCATCTCAGCCCAGAAAGCAGGTAGAACAAGTTTTGTGGTGCCTTTCAGCTGCCTACCGGGGTAGTGTAAAAACTACCAACAGAACTCGTTTCTGGCACCTTCCCCGGTGGAGTTGTGCATGGGGTGTGTTTGGAACATTTTGTCAGCAGCCGAGTCCAAAATTCAGCCGTTCCCCATCTCAGCCCAGAAAGCAGGTACAACAAGTTTTGTGGTGCCTTTCAGCTGCCTACCGGGGTAGTGTAAAAACTACCAACAGAACTCGTTTCTGGCACCTTCCCCGGTGGAGTTGTGCATGGGGTGTGTTTGGAACATTTTGTCACCAGCCGAGTCCAAAATTCAGCCGTTCCCCATCTCAGCCCAGAAAGCAGGTAGAACAAGTTTTGTGGTGCCTTTCAGCTGCCTACCGGGGTACTGTAAAAACTACCAACAGAACTCGTTTCTGGCACCTTCCCCGGTGGAGTTGTGCATGGGGTGTGTTTGGAACATTTTGTCAGCAGCCGAGTCCAAACTTCAGCTGATCCCCATCTCAGCCCAGAAAGCAGGTAGAACAAGTTTTGTGGTGCCTTTCAGCTGCCTACCGGGGTAGTGTAAAAACTACCAACAGAACTCGTTTCTGGCACCTTCCCCGGTGGAGGTGTGCATGGGGTGTGTTTGGAACATTTTGTCAGCAGCCGAGTCCAAAATTCAGCCGTTCCCCATCTCAGCCCAGAAAGCAGGTACAACAAGTTTTGTGGTGCCTTTCAGCTGCCTACCGGGGTAGTGTAAAAACTACCAACAGAACTCGTTTCTGGCACCTTCCCCGGTGGAGTTGTGCATGGGGTGTGTTTGGAACATTTTGTCACCAGCCGAGTCCAAAATTCAGCCGTTCCCCATCTCAGCCCAGAAAGCAGGTAGAACAAGTTTTGTGGTGCCTTTCAGCTGCCTACCGGGGTACTGTAAAAACTACCAACAGAACTCGTTTCTGGCACCTTCCCCGGTGGAGTTGTGCATGGGGTGTGTTTGGAACATTTTGTCAGCAGCCGAGTCCAAACTTCAGCTGATCCCCATCTCAGCCCAGAAAGCAGGTAGAACAAGTTTTGTGGTGCCTTTCAGCTGCCTACCGGGGTAGTGTAAAAACTACCAACAGAACTCGTTTCTGGCACCTTCCCCGGTGGAGCTGTGCATGGGGTGTGTTTGGAACATTTTGTCACCAGCCGAGTCCAAAATTCAGCTATTCCCCATCTCAGCCCAGAAAGCAGGTAGAACAAGTTTTGTGGTGCCTTTCAGCTGCCTACCGGGGTAGTGTAAAAACTACCAACAGAACTCGTTTCTGGCACCTTCCCCGGTGGAGTTGTGCATGGGGTGTGTTTGGAACATTTTTTCACCAGCCGAGTCCAAAATTCAGCCGTTCCCCATCTCAGCCCAGAAAGCAGGTAGAACAAGTTTTGTGGTGCCTTTCAGCTGCCTACCAGGGTACTGTAAAAACTACCAACAGAACTCGTTTCTGGCACCTTCCCCGGTGGAGTTGTGCATGGGGTGTGTTTGGAACATTTTGTCAGCAGCCGAGTCCAAAACTCAGCTGTTCCCCATCTCAGCCCAGAAAGCAGGTAGCAAAACTTTTGTGGTGCCTTTCAGCTGCCTACCGGGGTAGTGTAAAAACTACCAACAGAACTCGTTTCTGGCACCTTCCTCGGTGGAGTTGTGCAAGGGGTGTGTTTGGAACATTTTGTCAGCAGCCGAGTCCAAAATTCAGCTATTCCCCATCTCAGCCCAGAAAGCAGGTAGAACAAGTTTTGTGGTGCCTTTCAGCTGCCTACCGGGGTAGTGTAAAAACTACCAACAGAACTCGTTTCTGGCACCTTCCCCGGTGGAGTTGTGCATGGGGTGTGTTTGGAACATTTTGTCACCAGCCGAGTCCAAAATTCAGCCGTTCCCCATCTCTGCCCAGAAAGCAGGTACAACAAGTTTTGTGGTGCCTTTCAGCTGCCTACCGGGGTAGTGTAAAAACTACCAACAGAACTCGTTTCTGGCACCTTCCCCTATGGAGTTGTGCATGGGGTGTGTTTGGAACATTTTGTTACCAGCCGAGTCCAAAATTCAGCCGTTCCCCATCTCAGCCCAGAAAGCAGGTAGAACAAGTTTTGTGGTGCCTTTCAGCTGCCTACCGGGGTAGTGTAAAAACTACCAACAGAACTCGTTTCTGGCACCTTCCCCGGTGGAGTTGTGCATGGGGTGTGTTTGGAACATTTTGTCAGCAGCCGAGTCCAAAATTCAGCCGTTCCCCATCTCAGCCCAGAAAGCAGGTACAACAAGTTTTGTGGTGCCTTTCAGCTGCCTACCGGGGTAGTGTAAAAACTACCAACAGAACTCGTTTCTGGCACCTTCCCCGGTGGAGTTGTGCATGGGGTGTGTTTGGAACATTTTGTCACCAGCCGAGTCCAAAATTCAGCCGTTCCCCATCTCTGCCCAGAAAGCAGGTACAACAAGTTTTGTGGTGCCTTTCAGCTGCCTACCGGGGTACTGTAAAAACTACCAACAGAACTCGTTTCTGGCACCTTCCTCGGTGGAGTTGTGCATGGGGTGTGTTTGGAACATTTTGTCAGCAGCCGAGTCCAAAATTCAGCTATTCCCCATCTCAGCCCAGAAAGCAGGTAGAACAAGTTTTGTGGTGCCTTTCAGCTGCCTACCGGGGTAGTGTAAAAACTACCAACAGAACTCGTTTCTGGCACCTTCCCCGGTGGAGTTGTGCATGGGGTGTGTTTGGAACATTTTGTCAGCAGCCGAGTCCAAACTTCAGCTGATCCCCATCTCAGCCCAGAAAGCAGGTAGAACAAGTTTTGTGGTGCCTTTCAGCTGCCTACCGGGGTAGTGTAAAAACTACCAACAGAACTCGTTTCTGGCACCTTCCCCGGTGGAGGTGTGCATGGGGTGTGTTTGGAACATTTTTTCACCAGCCGAGTCCAAAATTCAGCTATTCCCCATCTCAGCCCAGAAAGCAGGTAGAACAAGTTTTGTGGTGCCTTTCAGCTGCCTACCGGGGTAGTGTAAAAACTACCAACAGAACTCGTTTCTGGCACCTTCCCCGGTGGAGTTGTGCATGGGGTGTGTTTGGAACATTTTTTCACCAGCCGAGTCCAAAATTCAGCCGTTCCCCATCTCAGCCCAGAAAGCAGGTAGAACAAGTTTTGTGGTGCCTTTCAGCTGCCTACCAGGGTACTGTAAAAACTACCAACAGAACTCGTTTCTGGCACCTTCCCCGGTGGAGTTGTGCATGGGGTGTGTTTGGAACATTTTGTCACCGGCCGAGTCCAAAACTCAGCTGTTCCCCATCTCAGCCCAGAAAGCAGGTAGCAAAACTTTTGTGGTGCCTTTCAGCTGCCTACCGGGGTAGTGTAAAAACTACCAACAGAACTCGTTTCTGGCACCTTCCTCGGTGGAGTTGTGCAAGGGGTGTGTTTGGAACATTTTGTCAGCAGCCGAGTCCAAAATTCAGCTATTCCCCATCTCAGCCCAGAAAGCAGGTAGAACAAGTTTTGTGGTGCCTTTCAGCTGCCTACCGGGGTAGTGTAAAAACTACCAACAGAACTCGTTTCTGGCACCTTCCCCGGTGGAGTTGTGCATGGGGTGTGTTTGGAACATTTTGTCACCAGCCGAGTCCAAAATTCAGCCGTTCCCCATCTCTGCCCAGAAAGCAGGTACAACAAGTTTTGTGGTGCCTTTCAGCTGCCTACCGGGGTACTGTAAAAACTACCAACAGAACTCGTTTCTGGCACCTTCCCCTATGGAGTTGTGCATGGGGTGTGTTTGGAACATTTTGTTACCAGCCGAGTCCAAAATTCAGCCGTTCCCCATCTCAGCCCAGAAAGCAGGTACAACAGTTTTGTGGTGCCTTTCAGCTGCCTACCGGGGTACTGTAAAAACTACCAACAGAACTCGTTTCTGGCACCTTCCCCGGTGGAGTTGTGCATGGGGTGTGTTTGGAACATTTTGTCAGCAGCCGAGTCCAAAATTCAGCCGTTCCCCATCTCAGCCCAGAAAGCAGGTACAACAAGTTTTGTGGTGCCTTTCAGCTGCCTACCGGGGTAGTGTAAAAACTACCAACAGAACTCGTTTCTGGCACCTTCCCCGGTGGAGTTGTGCATGGGGTGTGTTTGGAACATTTTGTCACCAGCCGAGTCCAAAATTCAGCCGTTCCCCATCTCTGCCCAGAAAGCAGGTACAACAAGTTTTGTGGTGCCTTTCAGCTGCCTACCGGGGTACTGTAAAAACTACCAACAGAACTCGTTTCTGGCACCTTCCTCGGTGGAGTTGTGCAAGGGGTGTGTTTGGAACATTTTGTCAGCAGCCGAGTCCAAAATTCAGCTATTCCCCATCTCAGCCCAGAAAGCAGGTAGAACAAGTTTTGTGGTGCCTTTCAGCTGCCTACCGGGGTAGTGTAAAAACTACCAACAGAACTCGTTTCTGGCACCTTCCCCGGTGGAGTTGTGCATGGGGTGTGTTTGGAACATTTTGTCACCAGCCGAGTCCAAAATTCAGCCGTTCCCCATCTCTGCCCAGAAAGCAGGTACAACAAGTTTTGTGGTGCCTTTCAGCTGCCTACCGGGGTACTGTAAAAACTACCAACAGAACTCGTTTCTGGCACCTTCCCCTATGGAGTTGTGCATGGGGTGTGTTTGGAACATTTTGTTACCAGCCGAGTCCAAAATACAGCCGTTCCCCATCTCAGCCCAGAAAGCAGGTAGAACAAGTTTTGTGGTGCCTTTCAGCTGCCTACCGGGGTAGTGTAAAAACTACCAACAGAACTCGTTTCTGGCACCTTCCCCGGTGGAGTTGTGCATGGGGTGTGTTTGGAACATTTTGTCAGCAGCCGAGTCCAAAATTCAGCCGTTCCCCATCTCAGCCCAGAAAGCAGGTACAACAAGTTTTGTGGTGCCTTTCAGCTGCCTACCGGGGTAGTGTAAAAACTACCAACAGAACTCGTTTCTGGCACCTTCCCCGGTGGAGTTGTGCATGGGGTGTGTTTGGAACATTTTGTCACCAGCCGAGTCCAAAATTCAGCCGTTCCCCATCTCTGCCCAGAAAGCAGGTACAACAAGTTTTGTGGTGCCTTTCAGCTGCCTACCGGGGTACTGTAAAAACTACCAACAGAACTCGTTTCTGGCACCTTTGCCGGTGGAGTTGTGCATGGGGTGTGTTTGGAACATTTTGTCACCAGCCGAGTCCAAAATTCAGCCGTTCCCCATCTAAGCCCAGAAAGCAGGTAGAACAAGTTTTGTGGTGCCTTTCAGCTGCCTACCGGGGTAGTGTAAAAACTACCAACAGAACTCGTTTCTGGCACCTTTGCCGGTGGAGCTGTGCATGGGGTGTGTTTGGAACATTTTGTCACCAGCCGAGTCCAAAATTCAGCGATTCCCCATCTCAGCCCAGAAAGCAGGTAGAACAAGTTTTGTGGTGCCTTTCAGCTGCCTACCGGGGTACTGTAAAAACTACCAACAGAACTCGTTTCTGGCACCTTTGCCGGTGGAGCTGTGCATGGGGTGTGTTTGGAACATTTTGTCAGCAGCCGAGTCCAAAACTCAGCTCTTCCCCATCTCAGCCCAGAAAGCAGGTAGAACAACTTTTGTGGTGCCTTTCAGCTGCCTACCGGGGTAGTGTAAAAACTACCAACAGAACTCGTTTCTGGCACCTTTGGCGGTGGAGCTGTGCATGGGGTGTGTTTGGAACATTTTGTTACCAGCCGAGTCCAAAATTCAGCTATTCCCCATCTCAGCCCAGAAAGCAGGTAGAACAACTTTTGTGGTGCCTTTCAGCTGCCTACCGGGGTAGTGTAAAAACTACCAACAGAACTCCTTTCTGGCACCTTCCCCGGTGGAGTTGTGCATGGGGTGTGTTTGGAACATTTTGTCACCAGCCGAGTCCAAAATTCAGCCGTTCCCCATCTCAGCCCAGAAAGCAGGTAGAACAAGTTTTGTGGTGCCTTTCAGCTGCCTACCGGGGTACTGTAAAAACTACCAACAGAACTCGTTTCTGGCACCTTCCCCGGTGGAGTTGTGCATGGGGTGTGTTTGGAACATTTTGTCAGCAGCCGAGTCCAAAACTCAGCTGTTCCCCATCTCAGCCCAGAAAGCAGGTAGCAAAACTTTTGTGGTGCCTTTCAGCTGCCTACCGGGGTACTGTAAAAACTACCAACAGAACTCGTTTCTGGCACCTTCCTCGGTGGAGTTGTGCATGGGGTGTGTTTGGAACATTTTGTCAGCAGCCGAGTCCAAAATTCAGCTGTTCCCCACCTCAGCCCAGAAAGCAGGTAGAACAAGTTTTGTGGTGCCTTTCAGCTGCCTACCGGGGTAGTGTAAAAACTACCAACAGAACTCGTTTCTGGCACCTTCCCCGGAGGAGTTGTGCATGGGGTGTGTTTGGAACATTTTGTCACCAGCCGAGTCCAAAACTCAGCCGTTCCCCATCTCTGCCCAGAAAGCAGGTAGAACAAGTTTTGTGGTGCCTTTCAGCTGCCTACCGGGGTAGTGTAAAAACTACCAACAGAACTCGTTTCTGGCACCTTTGCCGGTGGAGCTGTGCATGGGGTGTGTTTGGAACATTTTGTCAGCAGCCGAGTCCAAAACTCAGCTCTTCCCCATCTCAGCCCAGAAAGCAGGTAGAAAAACTTTTGTGGTGCCTTTCAGCTGCCTACCGGGGTAGTGTAAAAACTACCAACAGAACTCGTTTCTGGCACCTTTGCCGGTTGAGGTGTGCATGGGGTGTGTTTGGAACATTTTGTCAGCAGCCGAGTCCAAAATTCAGCTATTCCCCATCTCAGCCCAGAAAGCAGGTAGAACAAGTTTTGTGGTGCCTTTCAGCTGCCTACCGGGGTAGTGTAAAAACTACCAACAGAACTCCTTTCTGGCACCTTCCCCGGTGGAGTTGTGCATGGGGTGTGTTTGGAACATTTTGTCAGCAGCCGAGTCCAAAATTCAGCCGTTCCCCATCTCAGCCCAGAAAGCAGGTAGAACAAGTTTTGTGGTGCCTTTCAGCTGCCTACCGGGGTACTGTAAAAACTACCAACAGAACTCGTTTCTGGCACCTTCCCCGGTGGAGTTGTGCATGGGGTGTGTTTGGAACATTTTGTCACCAGCCGAGTCCAAAATTCAGCCGTTCCCCATCTCTGCCCAGAAAGCAGGTACAACAAGTTTTGTGGTGCCTTTCAGCTGCCTACCGGGGTAGTGTAAAAACTACCAACAGAACTCGTTTCTGGCACCTTCCCCGGTGGAGTTGTGCATGGGGTGTGTTTGGAACATTTTGTTACCAGCCGAGTCCAAAATTCAGCCGTTCCCCATCTCAGCCCAGAAAGCAGGTACAACAAGTTTTGTGGTGCCTTTCAGCTGCCTACCGGGGTAGTGTAAAAACTACCAACAGAACTCGTTTCTGGCACCTTCCCCGGTGGAGTTGTGCATGGGGTGTGTTTGGAACATTTTGTCACCAGCCGAGTCCAAAATTCAGCCGTTCCCCATCTCAGCCCAGAAAGCAGGTAGAACAAGTTTTGTGGTGCCTTTCAGCTGCCTACCGGGGTACTGTAAAAACTACCAACAGAACTCGTTTCTGGCACCTTCCCCGGTGGAGTTGTGCATGGGGTGTGTTTGGAACATTTTGTCACCAGCCGAGTCCAAAATTCAGCCGTTCCCCATCTCAGCCCAGAAAGCAGGTAGAACAAGTTTTGTGGTGCCTTTCAGCTGCCTACCGGGGTACTGTAAAAACTACCAACAGAACTCGTTTCTGGCACCTTCCCCGGTGGAGTTGTGCATGGGGTGTGTTTGGAACATTTTGTCACCAGCCGAGTCCAAAATTCAGCGATTCTCCATCTCAGCCCAGAAAGCAGGTAGAACAAGTTTTGTGGTGCCTTTCAGCTGCCTACCGGGGTACTGTAAAAACTACCAACAGAACTCGTTTCTGGCACCTTCCCCGGTGGAGTTGTGCATGGGGTGTGTTTGGAACATTTTGTCAGCAGCCGAGTCCAAAACTCAGCTGTTCCCCATCTCAGCCCAGAAAGCAGGTAGCAAAACTTTTGTGGTGCCTTTCAGCTGCCTACCGGGGTACTGTAAAAACTACCAAGAGAACTCGTTTCTGGCACCTTCCTCGGTGGAGTTGTGCATGGGGTGTGTTTGGAACATTTTGTCAGCAGCCGAGTCCAAAATTCAGCTATTCCCCTTCTCAGCCCAGAAAGCAGGTACAACAAGTTTTGTGGTGCCTTTCAGCTGCCTACCGGGGTAGTGTAAAAACTACCAACAGAACTCGTTTCTGGCGCCTTCCCCGGTGGAGGTGTGCATGGGGTGTGTTTGGAACATTTTGTCAGCAGCCGAGTCCAAACTTCAGCTGATACCCATCTCAGCCCAGAAAGCAGGTACAACAAGTTTTGTGGTGCCTTTCAGCTGCCTACCGGGGTAGTGTAAAAACTACCAACAGAACTCGTTTCTGGCACCTTCCCCGGTGGAGGTGTGCATGGGGTGTGTTTGGAACATTTTGTCAGCAGCCGAGTCCAAAATTCAGCTATTCCCCATCTCAGCCCAGAAAGCAGGTAGAACAAGTTTTGTGGTGCCTTTCAGCTGCCTACCGGGGTAGTGTAAAAACTACCAACAGAACTCGTTTCTGGCACCTTCCCCGGTGGAGTTGTGCATGGGGTGTGTTTGGAACATTTTGTCAGCAGCCGAGTCCAAAATTCAGCTATTCCCCATCTCAGCCCAGAAAGCAGGTAGAACAACTTTTGTGGTGCCTTTCAGCTGCCTACCAGGGTACTGTAAAAACTACCAACAGAACTCGTTTCTGGCACCTTCCCCGGTGGAGTTGTGCATGGGGTGTGTTTGGAACATTTTGTCAGCAGCCGAGTCCAAAACTCAGCTGTTCCCCATCTCAGCCCAGAAAGCAGGTAGCAAAACTTTTGTGGTGCCTTTCAGCTGCCTACCGGGGTAGTGTAAAAACTACCAACAGAACTCGTTTCTGGCACCTTCCTCGGTGGAGTTGTGCATGGGGTGTGTTTGGAACATTTTGTCAGCAGCCGAGTCCAAAATTCAGCTGTTCCCCATCTCAGCCCAGAAAGCAGGTAGAACAAGTTTTGTGGTGCCTTTCAGCTGCCTACCGGGGTAGTGTAAAAACTACCAACAGAACTCGTTTCTGGCACCTTCCCCGGTGGAGTTGTGCATGGGGTGTGTTTGGAACATTTTGTCAGCAGCCGAGTCCAAAATTCAGCCGTTCCCCATCTCTGCCCAGAAAGCAGGTAGAACAAGTTTTGTGGTGCCTTGCAGCTGCCTACCGGGGTAGTGTAAAAACTACCAACAGAACTCGTTTCTGGCACCTTCCCCTATGGAGTTGTGCATGGGGTGTGTTTGGAACATTTTGTCAGCAGCCGAGTCCAAACATCAGCAGATCCCCATCTAAGCCCAGAAAGCAGGTACAACAAGTTTTGTGGTGCCTTTCAGCTGCCTACCGGGGTACTGTAAAAACTACCAACAGAACTCGTTTCTGGCCCCTTCCTCGGTGGAGGTGTGCATGGGGTGTGTTTGGAACATTTTGTCAGCAGCCGAGTCCAAAATTCAGTTGTTCCCCATCTCAGCCCAGAAAGCAGGTAGAACAAGTTTTGTGGTGCCTTTCAGCTGCCTACCGGGGTAGTGTAAAAACTACCAACAGAACTCGTTTCTGGCACCTTCCTCGGTGGACTTGTGCATGGGGTGTGTTTGGAACATTTTGTCAGCAGCCGAGTCCAAAATTCAGCTGTTCCCCATCTCAGCCCAGAAAGCAGGTAGAACAAGTTTTGTGGTGCCTTTCAGCTGCCTACCGGGGTAGTGTAAAAACTACCAACAGAACTCGTTTCTGGCACCTTCCCCGGTGGAGTTGTGCATGGGGTGTGTTTGGAACATTTTGTCAGCAGCCGAGTCCAAAATTCAGTTGTTCCCCATCTCAGCCCAGAAAGCAGGTAGAACAAGTTTTGTGGTGCCTTTCAGCTGCCTACCGGGGTAGTGTAAAAACTACCAACAGAACTCGTTTCTGGCACCTTCCTCGGTGGACTTGTGCATGGGGTGTGTTTGGAACATTTTGTCAGCAGCCGAGTCCAAAATTCAGCTGTTCCCCATCTCAGCCCAGAAAGCAGGTAGAACAAGTTTTGTGGTGCCTTTCAGCTGCCTACCGGGGTAGTGTAAAAACTACCAACAGAACTCGTTTCTGGCACCTTCCCCGGTGGAGTTGTGCATGGGGTGTGTTTGGAACATTTTGTCACCAGCCGAGTCCAAAATTCAGCCGTTCCCCATCTCTGCCCAGAAAGCAGGTAGAACAAGTTTTGTGGTGCCTTTCAGCTGCCTACCGGGGTACTGTAAAAACTACCAACAGAACTCGTTTCTGGCACCTTTGCCGGTGGAGCTGTGCATGGGGTGTGTTTGGAACATTTTGTCAGCAGCCGAGTCCAAAATTCAGCTATTCTCCATCTCAGCCCAGAAAGCAGGAAGAACAAGTTTTGTAGTGCCTTTCAGCTGCCTACCGGGGTACTGTAAAAACTACCAACAGAACTCGTTTCTGGCACCTTTGCCGGTGGAGCTGTGCATGGGGTGTGTTTGGAACATTTTGTCACCAGCCGAGTCCAAAATTCAGCGATTCCCCATCTCAGCCCAGAAAGCAGGTAGAACAAGTTTTGTGGTGCCTTTCAGCTGCCTACCGGGGTAGTGTAAAAACTACCAACAGAACTCGTTTCTGGCACCTTTGCCGGTGGAGCTGTGCATGGGGTGTGTTTGGAACATTTTGTCACCAGCCGAGTCCAAAATTCAGCGATTCCCCATCTCAGCCCAGAAAGCAGGTACAACAAGTTTTGTGGTGCCTTTCAGCTGCCTACCGGGGTAGTGTAAAAACTACCAACAGAACTCGTTTCTGGCACCTTCCCCGGTGGAGTTGTGCATGGGGTGTGTTTGGAACATTTTGTCAGCAGCCGAGTCCAAAATTCAGCCGTTCCCCATCTCTGCCCAGAAAGCACGTACAACAAGTTTTGTGGTGCCTTTCAGCTGCCTACCGGGGTACTG
Organism: Falco cherrug; assembly: GCF_023634085.1. NCBI lineage: Eukaryota > Metazoa > Chordata > Aves > Falconiformes > Falconidae > Falco > Falco cherrug. The sequence continues at coordinate 343,527 of NW_026599516.1, read as the reverse complement.
TAAAAACTACCAACAGAACTCGTTTCTGGCACCTTCCCCTATGGAGTTGTGCATGGGGTGTGTTTGGAACATTTTGTCAGCAGCCGAGTCCAAACATCAGCAGATCCCCATCTAAGCCCAGAAAGCAGGTACAACAAGTTTTGTGGTGCCTTTCAGCTGCCTACCGGGGTAGTGTAAAAACTACCAACAGAACTCGTTTCTGGCCCCTTCCTCGGTGGAGGTGTGCATGGGGTGTGTTTGGAACATTTTGTCAGCAGCCGAGTCCAAAATTCAGTTGTTCCCCATCTCAGCCCAGAAAGCAGGTACAACAAGTTTTGTGGTGCCTTTCAGCTGCCTACCGGGGTAGTGTAAAAACTACCAACAGAACTCGTTTCTGGCACCTTCCTCGGTGGACTTGTGCATGGGGTGTGTTTGGAACATTTTGTCAGCAGCCGAGTCCAAAATTCAGCTGTTCCCCATCTCAGCCCAGAAAGCAGGTAGAACAAGTTTTGTGGTGCCTTTCAGCTGCCTACCGGGGTAGTGTAAAAACTACCAACAGAACTCGTTTCTGGCACCTTCCCCGGTGGAGTTGTGCATGGGGTGTGTTTGGAACATTTTGTCACCAGCCGAGTCCAAAATTCAGCCGTTCCCCATCTCTGCCCAGAAAGCAGGTACAACAAGTTTTGTGGTGCCTTTCAGCTGCCTACCGGGGTACTGTAAAAACTACCAACAGAACTCGTTTCTGGCACCTTTGCCGGTGGAGCTGTGCATGGGGTGTGTTTGGAACATTTTGTCAGCAGCCGAGTCCAAAATTCAGCTATTCTCCATCTCAGCCCAGAAAGCAGGAAGAACAAGTTTTGTAGTGCCTTTCTCTTGCCTACCGCGGTACTGTAAAAACTACCAACAGAACTCGTTTCTGGCACCTTTGCCGGTGGAGCTGTGCATGGGGTGTGTTTGGAACATTTTGTCACCAGCCGAGTCCAAAATTCAGCGATTCCCCATCTCAGCCCAGAAAGCAGGTAGAACAAGTTTTGTGGTGCCTTTCAGCTGCCTACCGGGGTAGTGTAAAAACTACCAACAGAACTCGTTTCTGGCACCTTTGCCGGTGGAGCTGTGCATGGGGTGTGTTTGGAACATTTTGTCACCAGCCGAGTCCAAAATTCAGTTGTTCCCCATCTCAGCCCAGAAAGCAGGTACAACAAGTTTTGTGGTGCCTTTCAGCTGCCTACCGGGGTAGTGTAAAAACTACCAACAGAACTCGTTTCTGGCACCTTCCCCGGTGGAGTTGTGCATGGGGTGTGTTTGGAACATTTTGTCACCAGCCGAGTCCAAAATTCAGCCGTTCCCCATCTCTGCCCAGAAAGCAGGTACAACAAGTTTTGTGGTGCCTTTCAGCTGCCTACCGGGGTACTGTAAAAACTACCAACAGAACTCGTTTCTGGCACCTTCCCCGGTGGAGTTGTGCATGGGGTGTGTTTGGAACATTTTGTCAGCAGCCGAGTCCAAAATTCAGCGATTCCCCATCTCAGCCCAGAAAGCAGGTAGAACAAGTTTTGTGGTGCCTTTCAGCTGCCTACCGGGGTAGTGTAAAAACTACCAACAGAACTCGTTTCTGGCACCTTTGCCGGTGGAGCTGTGCATGGGGTGTGTTTGGAACATTTTGTCAGCAGCCGAGTCCAAAACTCAGCTGTTCCCCATCTCAGCCCAGAAAGCAGGTAGAACAACTTTTGTGGTGCCTTTCAGCTGCCTACCGGGGTACTGTAAAAACTACCAACAGAACTCGTTTCTGGCACCTTTGCCGGTGGAGCTGTGCATGGGGTGTGTTTGGAACATTTTGTTACCAGCCGAGTCCAAAATTCAGCTATTCCCCTTCTCAGCCCAGAAAGCAGGTACAACAAGTTTTGTGGTGCCTTTCAGCTGCCTACCGGGGTAGTGTAAAAACTACCAACAGAACTCGTTTCTGGCGCCTTCCCCGGTGGAGGTGTGCATGGGGTGTGTTTGGAACATTTTGTCAGCAGCCGAGTCCAAACTTCAGCTGATACCCATCTCAGCCCAGAAAGCAGGTACAACAAGTTTTGTGGTGCCTTTCAGCTGCCTACCGGGGTAGTGTAAAAACTACCAACAGAACTCGTTTCTGGCACCTTCCCCGGTGGAGGTGTGCATGGGGTGTGTTTGGAACATTTTGTCAGCAGCCGAGTCCAAAATTCAGCTATTCCCCATCTCAGCCCAGAAAGCAGGTAGAACAAGTTTTGTGGTGCCTTTCAGCTGCCTACCGGGGTAGTGTAAAAACTACCAACAGAACTCGTTTCTGGCACCTTCCCCGGTGGAGTTGTGCATGGGGTGTGTTTGGAACATTTTGTCAGCAGCCGAGTCCAAAATTCAGCTATTCCCCATCTCAGCCCAGAAAGCAGGTAGAACAACTTTTGTGGTGCCTTTCAGCTGCCTACCAGGGTACTGTAAAAACTACCAACAGAACTCGTTTCTGGCACCTTCCCCGGTGGAGTTGTGCATGGGGTGTGTTTGGAACATTTTGTCAGCAGCCGAGTCCAAAACTCAGCTGTTCCCCATCTCAGCCCAGAAAGCAGGTAGCAAAACTTTTGTGGTGCCTTTCAGCTGCCTACCGGGGTAGTGTAAAAACTACCAACAGAACTCGTTTCTGGCACCTTCCTCGGTGGAGTTGTGCATGGGGTGTGTTTGGAACATTTTGTCAGCAGCCGAGTCCAAAATTCAGCTGTTCCCCATCTCAGCCCAGAAAGCAGGTAGAACAAGACTTTTGTGGTGCCTTTCAGCTGCCTACCGGGGTACTGTAAAAACTACCAACAGAACTCGTTTCTGGCACCTTTCCCGGTGGAGTTGTGCATGGGGTGTGTTTGGAACATTTTGTCAGCAGCCGAGTCCAAAATTCAGCCGTTCCCCATCTCTGCCCAGAAAGCACGTACAACAAGTTTTGTGGTGCCTTTCAGCTGCCTACCGGGGTAGTGTAAAAACTACCAACAGAACTCGTTTCTGGCACCTTCCCCTATGGAGTTGTGCATGGGGTGTGTTTGGAACATTTTGTCAGCAGCCGAGTCCAAACATCAGCAGATCCCCATCTAAGCCCAGAAAGCAGGTAGAACAAGTTTTGTGGTGCCTTTCAGCTGCCTACCGGGGTAGTGTAAAAACTACCAACAGAACTCGTTTCTGGCCCCTTCCTCGGTGGAGGTGTGCATGGGGTGTGTTTGGAACATTTTGTCAGCAGCCGAGTCCAAAATTCAGTTGTTCCCCATCTCAGCCCAGAAAGCAGGTAGAACAAGTTTTGTGGTGCCTTTCAGCTGCCTACCGGGGTAGTGTAAAAACTACCAACAGAACTCGTTTCTGGCACCTTCCTCGGTGGAGTTGTGCATGGGGTGTGTTTGGAACATTTTGTCAGCAGCCGAGTCCAAAATTCAGCTGTTCCCCATCTCAGCCCAGAAAGCAGGTAGAACAAGTTTTGTGGTGCCTTTCAGCTGCCTACCGGGGTAGTGTAAAAACTACCAACAGAACTCGTTTCTGGCACCTTCCCCGGTGGAGTTGTGCATGGGGTGTGTTTGGAACATTTTGTCACCAGCCGAGTCCAAAATTCAGCCGTTCCCCATCTCTGCCCAGAAAGCAGGTACAACAAGTTTTGTGGTGCCTTTCAGCTGCCTACCGGGGTACTGTAAAAACTACCAACAGAACTCGTTTCTGGCACCTTTGCCGGTGGAGCTGTGCATGGGGTGTGTTTGGAACATTTTGTCAGCAGCCGAGTCCAAAATTCAGCTATTCTCCATCTCAGCCCAGAAAGCAGGAAGAACAAGTTTTGTAGTGCCTTTCTCTTGCCTACCGGGGTACTGTAAAAACTACCAACAGAACTCGTTTCTGGCACCTTTGCCGGTGGAGCTGTGCATGGGGTGTGTTTGGAACATTTTGTCACCAGCCGAGTCCAAAATTCAGCGATTCCCCATCTCAGCCCAGAAAGCAGGTAGAACAAGTTTTGTGGTGCCTTTCAGCTGCCTACCGGGGTAGTGTAAAAACTACCAACAGAACTCGTTTCTGGCACCTTTGCCGGTGGAGCTGTGCATGGGGTGTGTTTGGAACATTTTGTCACCAGCCGAGTCCAAAATTCAGTTGTTCCCCATCTCAGCCCAGAAAGCAGGTAGAACAAGTTTTGTGGTGCCTTTCAGCTGCCTACCGGGGTAGTGTAAAAACTACCAACAGAACTCCTTTCTGGCACCTTCCCCGGTGGAGTTGTGCATGGGGTGTGTTTGGAACATTTTGTCAGCAGCCGAGTCCAAAACTCAGCTGTTCCCCATCTCAGCCCAGAAAGCAGGTAGCAAAACTTTTGTGGTGCCTTTCAGCTGCCTACCGGGGTAGTGTAAAAACTACCAACAGAACTCGTTTCTGGCACCTTCCCCGGTGGAGGTGTGCATGGGGTGTGCTTGGAACATTTTTTCACCAGCCGAGTCCAAAATTCAGCCGTTCCCCATCTCAGCCCAGAAAGCAGGTAGAACAAGTTTTGTGGTGCCTTTCAGCTGCCTACCGGGGTAGTGTAAAAACTACCAACAGAACTCGTTTCTGGCACCTTTGCCGGTGGAGCTGTGCATGGGGTGTGTTTGGAACATTTTTTCACCAGCCGAGTCCAAAATTCAGCCGTTCCCCATCTCAGCCCAGAAAGCAGGTACAACAAGTTTTGTGGTGCCTTTCAGCTGCCTACCGGGGTAGTGTAAAAACTACCAACAGAACTCGTTTCTGGTACCTTCCTCGGTGGAGTTGTGCATGGGGCGTGTTTGGAACATTTTGTCACCAGCCGAGTCCAAAACTCAGCTGTTCCCCATCTAAGCCCAGAAAGCAGGTACAACAAGTTTTGTGGTGCCTTTCAGCTGCCTACCGGGGTACTGTAAAAACTACCAACAGAACTCGTTTCTGGCACCTTCCCCGGTGGAGTTGTGCATGGGGTGTGTTTGGAACATTTTGTCAGCAGCCGAGTCCAAAACTCAGCTCTTCCCCATCTCAGCCCAGAAAGCAGGTAGAAAAACTTTTGTGGTGCCTTTCAGCTGCCTACCGGGGTAGTGTAAAAACTACCAACAGAACTCGTTTCTGGCACCTTCCCCGGTGGAGCTGTGCATGGGGTGTGTTTGGAACATTTTGTCACCAGCCGAGTCCAAAATTCAGCTATTCCCCATCTCAGCCCAGAAAGCAGGTAGAACAAGTTTTGTGGTGCCTTTCAGCTGCCTACCGGGGTAGTGTAAAAACTACCAACAGAACTCCTTTCTGGCACCTTCCCCGGTGGAGTTGTGCATGGGGTGTGTTTGGAACATTTTGTCACCAGCCGAGTCCAAAATTCAGCCGTTCCCCATCTCAGTCCAGAAAGCAGATAGCAAAACTTTTGTGGTGCCTTTCAGCTGCCTACCGGGGTAGTGTAAAAACTACCAACAGAACTCGTTTCTGGCACCTTTGCCGGTGGAGCTGTGCATGGGGTGTGTTTGGAACATTTTGTCAGCAGCCGAGTCCAAAACTCAGCTCTTCCCCATCTCAGCCCAGAAAGCAGGTAGAACAACTTTTGTGGTGCCTTTCAGCTGCCTACCGGGGTAGTGTAAAAACTACCAACAGAACTCGTTTCTGGCACCTTTGCCGGTGGAGCTGTGCATGGGGTGTGTTTGGAACATTTTGTTACCAGCCGAGTCCAAAATTCAGCTATTCCCCATCTCAGCCCAGAAAGCAGGTAGAACAACTTTTGTGGTGCCTTTCAGCTGCCTACCGGGGTAGTGTAAAAACTACCAACAGAACTCCTTTCTGGCACCTTCCCCGGTGGAGTTGTGCATGGGGTGTGTTTGGAACATTTTGTCACCAGCCGAGTCCAAAATTCAGCCGTTCCCCATCTAAGCCCAGAAAGCAGGTAGAACAAGTTTTGTGGTGCCTTTCAGCTGCCTACCGGGGTACTGTAAAAACTACCAACAGAACTCGTTTCTGGCACCTTCCCCGGTGGAGTTGTGCATGGGGTGTGTTTGGAACATTTTGTCACCAGCCGAGTCCAAAATTCAGCGATTCTCCATCTCAGCCCAGAAAGCAGGTAGAACAAGTTTTGTGGTGCCTTTCAGCTGCCTACCGGGGTAGTGTAAAAACTACCAACAGAACTCGTTTCGGGCACCTTTGCCGGTGGAGCTGTGCATGGGGTGTGTTTGGAACATTTTGTCACCAGCCGAGTCCAAAATTCAGCGATTCCCCATCTCAGCCCAGAAAGCAGGTAGAACAAGTTTTGTGGTGCCTTTCAGCTGCCTACCGGGGTAGTGTAAAAACTACCAACAGAACTCGTTTCTGGCACCTTCCCCGGTGGAGTTGTGCATGGGGTGTGTTTGGAACATTTTGTCACCAGCCGAGTCCAAAATTCCGCCGTTCCCCATCTCTGCCCAGAAAGCAGGTACAACAAGTTTTGTGGTGCCTTTCAGCTGCCTACCGGGGTAGTGTAAAAACTACCAACAGAACTCGTTTCTGGCACCTTCCCCGGTGGAGTTGTGCATGGGGTGTGTTTGGAACATTTTGTCAGCAGCCGAGTCCAAAATTCAGCTATTCTCCATCTCAGCCCAGAAAGCAGGTAGAACAAGTTTTGTAGTGCCTTTCTCTTGCCTACCGGGGTAGTGTAAAAACTACCAACAGAACTCGTTTCTGGCACCTTTGCCGGTGGAGCTGTGCATGGGGTGTGTTTGGAACATTTTGTCACCAGCCGAGTCCAAAATTCAGCGATTCCCCATCTCAGCCCAGAAAGCAGGTAGAACAAGTTTTGTGGTGCCTTTCAGCTGCCTACCGGGGTACTGTAAAAACTACCAACAGAACTCGTTTCTGGCACCTTTGCCGGTGGAGCTGTGCATGGGGTGTGTTTGGAACATTTTGTCACCAGCCGAGTCCAAAATTCAGCTATTCTCCATCTCAGCCCAGAAAGCAGGTAGCAAAACTTTTGTGGTGCCTTTCTCTTGCCTACCGGGGTAGTGTAAAAACTACCAACAGAACTCGTTTCTGGCACCTTTGCCGGTGGAGCTGTGCATGGGGTGTGTTTGGAACATTTTGTCACCAGCCGAGTCCAAAATTCAGCTGTTCCCCATCTCAGCCCAGAAAGCAGGTAGAACAAGTTTTGTGGTGCCTTTCAGCTGCCTACCGGGGTAGTGTAAAAACTACCAACAGAACTCGTTTCTGGCACCTTCCCCGGTGGAGTTGTGCATGGGGTGTGTTTGGAACATTTTGTCAGCAGCCGAGTCCAAAATTCAGCTATTCTCCATCTCAGCCCAGAAAGCAGGTAGAACAAGTTTTGTAGTGCCTTTCTCTTGCCTACCGGGGTAGTGTAAAAACTACCAACAGAACTCGTTTCTGGCACCTTTGCCGGTGGAGCTGTGCATGGGGTGTGTTTGGAACATTTTGTCACCAGCCGAGTCCAAAATTCAGCGATTCCCCATCTCAGCCCAGAAAGCAGGTAGAACAAGTTTTGTGGTGCCTTTCAGCTGCCTACCGGGGTAGTGTAAAAACTACCAACAGAACTCGTTTCTGGCACCTTTGCCGGTGGAGCTGTGCATGGGGTGTGTTTGGAACATTTTGTCACCAGCCGAGTCCAAAATTCAGCTGTTCCCCATCTCAGCCCAGAAAGCAGGTAGAACAAGTTTTGTGGTGCCTTTCAGCTGCCTACCGGGGTACTGTAAAAACTACCAACAGAACTCGTTTCTGGCACCTTCCTCGGTGGAGTTGTGCATGGGGCGTGTTTGGAACATTTTGTCACCAGCCGAGTCCAAAATTCAGCTGTTCCCCATCTAAGCCCAGAAAGCAGGTAGAACAAGTTTTGTGGTGCCTTTCTCTTGCCTACCGGGGTACTGTAAAAACTACCAACAGAACTCGTTTCTGGCACCTTCCCCGGTGGAGTTGTGCATGGGGTGTGTTTGGAACATTTTGTCAGCAGCCGAGTCCAAAATTCAGCTATTCCCCATCTCAGCCCAGAAAGCAGGTAGAACAAGTTTTGTGGTGCCTTTCAGCTGCCTACCGGGGTAGTGTAAAAACTACCAACAGAACTCCTTTCTGGCACCTTCCCCGGTGGAGTTGTGCATGGGGTGTGTTTGGAACATTTTGTCACCAGCCGAGTCCAAAATTCAGCTGTTCCCCATCTCAGCCCAGAATCAGGTAGAACAAGTTTTGTGGTGCCTTTCAGCTGCCTACCGGGGTACTGTAAAAACTACCAACAGAACTCGTTTCTGGCACCTTCCCCGGTGGAGTTGTGCATGGGGTGTGTTTGGAACATTTTGTCACCAGCCGAGTCCAAAATTCAGCGATTCTCCATCTCAAGCCCAGAAAGCAGGTAGAACAAGTTTTGTGGTGCCTTTCAGCTGCCTACCGGGGTAGTGTAAAAACTACCAACAGAACTCGTTTCTGGCACCTTCCCCGGTGGAGTTGTGCATGGGGTGTGTTTGGAACATTTTGTCACCAGCCGAGTCCAAACTTCAGCTGATCCCCATCTCAGCCCAGAAAGCAGGTACAACAAGTTTTGTGGTGCCTTTCAGCTGCCTACCAGGGTACTGTAAAAACTACCAACAGAACTCGTTTCTGGCACCTTCCCCGGAGGAGTTGTGCATGGGGTGTGTTTGGAACATTTTGTTACCAGACGAGTCCAAAACTCAGCTGTTCCCCATCTCAGCCCAGAAAGCAGGTAGCAAAACTTTTGTGGTGCCTTTCAGCTGCCTACCGGGGTAGTGTAAAAACTACCAACAGAACTCGTTTCTGGCACCTTTGCCGGTGGAGCTGTGCATGGGGTGTGTTTGGAACATTTTGTCACCAGCCGAGTCCAAAATTCAGCTGTTCCCCATCTCAGCCCAGAAAGCAGGTAGAACAAGTTTTGTGGTGCCTTTCAGCTGCCTACCGGGGTACTGTAAAAACTACCAACAGAACTCGTTTCTGGCACCTTCCTCGGTGGAGTTGTGCATGGGGCGTGTTTGGAACATTTTGTCAGCAGCCGAGTCCAAAATTCAGCTGTTCCCCATCTAAGCCCAGAAAGCAGGTAGAACAAGTTTTGTGGTGCCTTTCTCTTGCCTACCGGGGTACTGTAAAAACTACCAACAGAACTCGTTTCTGGCACCTTCCCCGGTGGAGTTGTGCATGGGGTGTGTTTGGAACATTTTGTCAGCAGCCGAGTCCAAAATTCAGCTATTCCCCATCTCAGCCCAGAAAGCAGGTAGAACAAGTTTTGTGGTGCCTTTCAGCTGCCTACCGGGGTAGTGTAAAAACTACCAACAGAACTCCTTTCTGGCACCTTCCCCGGTGGAGTTGTGCATGGGGTGTGTTTGGAACATTTTGTCACCAGCCGAGTCCAAAATTCAGCTGTTCCCCATCTCAGCCCAGAATCAGGTAGAACAAGTTTTGTGGTGCCTTTCAGCTGCCTACCGGGGTACTGTAAAAACTACCAACAGAACTCGTTTCTGGCACCTTCCCCGGTGGAGTTGTGCATGGGGTGTGTTTGGAACATTTTGTCACCAGCCGAGTCCAAAATTCAGCGATTCTCCATCTCAAGCCCAGAAAGCAGGTAGAACAAGTTTTGTGGTGCCTTTCAGCTGCCTACCGGGGTAGTGTAAAAACTACCAACAGAACTCGTTTCTGGCACCTTCCCCGGTGGAGTTGTGCATGGGGTGTGTTTGGAACATTTTGTCAGCAGCCGAGTCCAAACTTCAGCTGATCCCCATCTCAGCCCAGAAAGCAGGTACAACAAGTTTTGTGGTGCCTTTCAGCTGCCTACCAGGGTACTGTAAAAACTACCAACAGAACTCGTTTCTGGCACCTTCCCCGGAGGAGTTGTGCATGGGGTGTGTTTGGAACATTTTGTCAGCAGCCGAGTCCAAAACTCAGCTGTTCCCCATCTCAGCCCAGAAAGCAGGTAGCAAAACTTTTGTGGTGCCTTTCAGCTGCCTACCGGGGTAGTGTAAAAACTACCAACAGAACTCGTTTCTGGCACCTTCCCTGGTGGAGCTGTGCATGGGGTGTGTTTGGAACATTTTGTTACCAGCCGAGTCCAAAATTCAGGCGTTCCCCATCTCTGCCCAGAAAGCAGGTACAACAAGTTTTGTGGTGCCTTTCAGCTGCCTACCGGGGTACTGTAAAAACTACCAACAGAACTCGTTTCTGGCACCTTCCCCGGTGGAGGTGTGCATGGGGTGTGTTTGGAACATTTTTTCACCAGCCGAGTCCAAAATTCAGCCGTTCCCCATCTCAGCCCAGAAAGCAGGTACAACAAGTTTTGTGGTGCCTTTCAGCTGCCTACCGGGGTAGTGTAAAAACTACCAACAGAACTCGTTTCTGGCACCTTTGCCGGTGGAGCTGTGCATGGGTTGTGTTTGGAACATTTTGTCACCAGCCGAGTCCAAAATTCAGCTGTTCCCCATCTCAGCCCAGAAAGCAGGTAGAACAAGTTTTGTGGTGCCTTTCAGCTGCCTACCGGGGTACTGTAAAAACTACCAACAGAACTCGTTTCTGGCACCTTCCCCGGTGGAGTTGTGCATGGGGTGTGTTTGGAACATTTTGTCAGCAGCCGAGTCCAAAATTCAGCTATTCCCCATCTCAGCCCAGAAAGCAGGTAGAACAACTTTTGTGGTGCCTTTCAGCTGCCTACCGGGGTAGTGTAAAAACTACCAACAGAACTCGTATCTGGCACCTTCCCCGGTGGAGTTGTGCATGGGGTGTGTTTGGAACATTTTGTCAGCAGCCGAGTCCAAAATTCAGCGATTCCCCATCTCAGCCCAGAAAGCAGGTAGAACAAGTTTTGTGGTGCCTTTCAGCTGCCTACCGGGGTACTGTAAAAACTACCAACAGAACTCGTTTCTGGAACCTTTCCCGGTGGAGTTGTGCATGGGGTGTGTTTGGAACATTTTGTCACCAGCCGAGTCCAAAATTCAGCGATTCCCCATCTCAGCCCAGAAAGCAGGTAGAACAAGTTTTGTGGTGCCTTTCAGCTGCCTACCGGGGTAGTGTAAAAACTACCAACAGAACTCGTTTCTGGCACCTTCCTCGGTGGAGTTGTGCATGGGGTGTGTTTGGAACATTTTCTCAGCAGCCGAGTCCAAAATTCAGCTGTTCCCCATCTCAGCCCAGAAAGCAGGTAGAACAAGTTTAGTGGTGCCTTTCAGCTGCCTACCGGGGTAGTGTAAAAACTACCAACAGAACTCGTTTCTGGCACCTTCCCCGGTGGAGTTGTGCATGGGGTGTGTTTGGAACATTTTGTCACCAGCCGAGTCCAAAATTCAGCTGTTCCCCATCTCTGCCCAGAAAGCAGGTACAACAAGTTTTGTGGTGCCTTTCAGCTGCCTACCGGGGTACTGTAAAAACTACCAACAGAACTCGTTTCTGGCACCTTCCCCGGTGGAGTTGTGCATGGGGTGTGTTTGGAACATTTTGTCACCAGCCGAGTCCAAAATTCAGCTATTCTCCATCTCAGCCCAGAAAGCAGGTAGAACAAGTTTTGTGGTGCCTTTCTCTTGCCTACCGGGGTAGTGTAAAAACTACCAACAGAACTCGTTTCTGGCACCTTTGCCGGTGGAGCTGTGCATGGGGTGTGTTTGGAACATTTTGTCACCAGCCGAGTCCAAAATTCAGCGATTCCCCATCTCAGCCCAGAAAGCAGGTAGAACAAGTTTTGTGGTGCCTTTCAGCTGCCTACCGGGGTAGTGTAAAAACTACCAACAGAACTCGTTTCTGGCACCTTCCCCGGTGGAGTTGTGCATGGGGTGTGTTTGGAATATTTTGTCACCAGCCGAGTCCAAAATTCAGCGATTCCCCATCTCAGCCCAGAAAGCAGGTAGCAAAACTTTTGTGGTGCCTTTCAGCTGCCTACCGGGGTAGTGTAAAAACTACCAACAGAACTCGTTTCTGGCACCTTCCCCGGTGGAGGTGTGCATGGGGTGTGTTTGGAACATTTTTTCACCAGCCGAGTCCAAAATTCAGCTATTCCCCATCTCAGCCCAGAAAGCAGGTACAACAAGTTTTGTGGTGCCTTTCAGCTGCCTACCGGGGTACTGTAAAAACTACCAACAGAACTCGTTTCGGGCACCTTCCTCGGTGGAGTTGTGCATGGGGCGTGTTTGGAACATTTTGTCACCAGCCGAGTCCAAAATTCAGCTGTTCCCCATCTCAGCCCAGAAAGCAGGTAGAACAAGTTTTGTGGTGCCTTTCAGCTGCCTACCGGGGTAGTGTAAAAACTACCAACAGAACTCGTTTCTGGCACCTTCCTCGGTGGAGTTGTGCATGGGGCGTGTTTGGAACATTTTGTCACCAGCCGAGTCCAAAATTCAGCTGTTCCCCATCTCAGCCCAGAATCAGGTAGAACAAGTTTTGTGGTGCCTTTCAGCTGCCTACCGGGGTAGTGTAAAAACTACCAACAGAACTCGTTTCTGGCACCTTCCCCGGTGGAGTTGTGCATGGGGTGTGTTTGGAACATTTTGTCACCAGCCGAGTCCAAAATTCAGCGATTCTCCATCTCAGCCCAGAAAGCAGGTAGAACAAGTTTTGTGGTGCCTTTCAGCTGCCTACCGGGGTACTGTAAAAACTACCAACAGAACTCGTTTCTGGCACCTTCCCCGGTGGAGTTGTGCATGGGGTGTGTTTGGAACATTTTGTCACCAGCCGAGTCCAAACTTCAGCGATTCCCCATCTCAGCCCAGAAAGCTGGTACAACAAGTTTTGTGGTGCCTTTCAGCTGCCTACCGGGGTAGTGTAAAAACTACCAACAGAACTCGTTTCTGGCACCTTCCCCGGTGGAGTTGTGCATGGGGTGTGTTTGGAACATTTTGTCACCAGCCGAGTCCAAAATTCAGCGATTCTCCATCTCAGCCCAGAAAGCAGGTAGAACAAGTTTTGTGGTGCCTTTCAGCTGCCTACCAGGGTACTGTAAAAACTACCAACAGAACTCGTTTCTGGCACCTTCCCCGGAGGAGTTGTGCATGGGGTGTGTTTGGAACATTTTGTCAGCAGCCGAGTCCAAAACTCAGCTGTTCCCCATCTCAGCCCAGAAAGCAGGTAGCAAAACTTTTGTGGTGCCTTTCAGCTGCCTACCGGGGTAGTGTAAAAACTACCAACAGAACTCGTTTCTGGCACCTTCCCTGGTGGAGCTGTGCATGGGGTGTGTTTGGAACATTTTGTTACCAGCCGAGTCCAAAATTCAGCCGTTCCCCATCTCTGCCCAGAAAGCAGGTACAACAAGTTTTGTGGTGCCTTTCAGCTGCCTACCGGGGTAGTGTAAAAACTACCAACAGAACTCGTTTCTGGCACCTTCCCCGGTGGAGTTGTGCATGGGGTGTGTTTGGAACATTTTGTCAGCAGCCGAGTCCAAACTTCAGCTGATCCCCATCTCAGCCCAGAAAGCAGGTAGAACAAGTTTTGTGGTGCCTTTCAGCTGCCTACCGGGGTAGCGTAAAAACTACCAACAGAACTCGTTTCTGGCACCTTCCCCGGTGGAGGTGTGCATGGGGTGTGTTTGGAACATTTTGTCACCAGCCGAGTCCAAAATTCAGCTGTTCCCCATCTAAGCCCAGAAAGCAGGTAGAACAAGTTTTGTGGTGCCTTTCAGCTGCCTACCGGGGTACTGTAAAAACTACCAACAGAACTCGTTTCTGGCACCTTCCCCGGAGGAGTTGTGCATGGGGTGTGTTTGGAACATTTTGTCAGCAGCCGAGTCCAAAACTCAGCTGTTCCCCATCTCAGCCCAGAAAGCAGGTAGCAAAACTTTTGTGGTGCCTTTCAGCTGCCTACCGGGGTAGTGTAAAAACTACCAACAGAACTCGTTTCTGGCACCTTCCCCGGTGGAGCTGTGCATGGGGTGTGTTTGGAACATTTTGTTACCAGCCGAGTCCAAAATTCAGCCGTTCCCCATCTCTGCCCAGAAAGCAGGTACAACAAGTTTTGTGGTGCCTTTCAGCTGCCTACCGGGGTAGTGTAAAAACTACCAACAGAACTCGTTTCTGGCACCTTCCCCGGTGGAGTTGTGCATGGGGTGTGTTTGGAACATTTTGTCAGCAGCCGAGTCCAAACTTCAGCTGATCCCCATCTCAGCCCAGAAAGCAGGTAGAACAAGTTTTGTGGTGCCTTTCAGCTGCCTACCGGGGTAGTGTAAAAACTACCAACAGAACTCGTTTCTGGCACCTTCCCCGGTGGAGGTGTGCATGGGGTGTGTTTGGAACATTTTTTCACCAGCCGAGTCCAAAATTCAGCCGTTCCCCATCTCAGCCCAGAAAGCAGGTAGAACAAGTTTTGTGGTGCCTTTCAGCTGCCTACCGGGGTAGTGTAAAAACTACCAACAGAACTCGTTTCTGGCACCTTCCTCGGTGGAGTTGTGCATGGGTTGTGTTTGGAACATTTTGTCACCAGCCGAGTCCAAAATTCAGCTGTTCCCCATCTCAGCCCAGAAAGCAGGTAGAACAAGTTTTGTGGTGCCTTTCAGCTGCCTACCGGGGTACTGTAAAAACTACCAACAGAACTCGTTTCTGGCACCTTCCCCGGTGGAGTTGTGCATGGGGTGTGTTTGGAACATTTTGTCAGCAGCCGAGTCCAAAATTCAGCTATTCCCCATCTCAGCCCAGAAAGCAGGTAGAACAACTTTTGTGGTGCCTTTCAGCTGCCTACCGGGGTAGTGTAAAAACTACCAACAGAACTCGTTTCTGGCACCTTCCCCGGTGGAGTTGTGCATGGGGTGTGTTTGGAACATTTTGTCAGCAGCCGAGTCCAAAATTCAGCGATTCCCCATCTCAGCCCAGAAAGCAGGTAGAACAAGTTTTGTGGTGCCTTTCAGCTGCCTACCGGGGTACTGTAAAAACTACCAACAGAACTCGTTTCTGGCACCTTTCCCGGTGGAGTTGTGCATGGGGTGTGTTTGGAACATTTTGTCAGCAGCCGAGTCCAAAATTCAGCTATTCTCCATCTCAGCCCAGAAAGCAGGTAGAACAAGTTTTGTAGTGCCTTTCTCTTGCCTACCGGGGTAGTGTAAAAACTACCAACAGAACTCGTTTCTGGCACCTTCCTCGGTGGAGTTGTGCATGGGGTGTGTTTGGAACATTTTGTCACCAGCCGAGTCCAAAATTCAGCTGTTCCCCATCTCAGCCCAGAAAGCAGGTAGAACAAGTTTTGTGGTGCCTTTCAGCTGCCTACCGGGGTAGTGTAAAAACTACCAACAGAACTCGTTTCTGGCACCTTCCCCGGTGGAGTTGTGCATGGGGTGTGTTTGGAACATTTTGTCACCAGCCGAGTCCAAAATTCAGCCGTTCCCCATCTCTGCCCAGAAAGCAGGTACAACAAGTTTTGTGGTGCCTTTCAGCTGCCTACCGGGGTACTGTAAAAACTACCAACAGAACTCGTTTCTGGCACCTTCCCCGGTGGAGTTGTGCATGGGGTGTGTTTGGAACATTTTGTCACCAGCCGAGTCCAAAATTCAGCTATTCTCCATCTCAGCCCAGAAAGCAGGTAGAACAAGTTTTGTGGTGCCTTTCTCTTGCCTACCGGGGTAGTGTAAAAACTACCAACAGAACTCGTTTCTGGCACCTTTGCCGGTGGAGCTGTGCATGGGGTGTGTTTGGAACATTTTGTCACCAGCCGAGTCCAAAATTCAGCGATTCCCCATCTCAGCCCAGAAAGCAGGTAGAACAAGTTTTGTGGTGCCTTTCAGCTGCCTACCGGGGTAGTGTAAAAACTACCAACAGAACTCGTTTCTGGCACCTTCCCCGGTGGAGTTGTGCATGGGGTGTGTTTGGAATATTTTGTCACCAGCCGAGTCCAAAATTCAGCGATTCCCCATCTCAGCCCAGAAAGCAGGTAGCAAAACTTTTGTGGTGCCTTTCAGCTGCCTACCGGGGTAGTGTAAAAACTACCAACAGAACTCGTTTCTGGCACCTTCCCCGGTGGAGGTGTGCATGGGGTGTGTTTGGAACATTTTGTCACCAGCCGAGTCCAAAATTCAGCTGTTCCCCATCTAAGCCCAGAAAGCAGGTACAACAAGTTTTGTGGTGCCTTTCAGCTGCCTACCGGGGTACTGTAAAAACTACCAACAGAACTCGTTTCTGGCACCTTTGCCGGTGGAGCTGTGCATGGGGTGTGTTTGGAACATTTTGTCAGCAGCCGAGTCCAAAACTCAGCTGTTCCCCATCTCAGCCCAGAAAGCAGGTAGAACAAGTTTTGTGGTGCCTTTCTCTTGCCTACCGGGGTACTGTAAAAACTACCAACAGAACTCGTTTCTGGCACCTTCCCCGGAGGAGTTGTGCATGGGGTGTGTTTGGAACATTTTGTTACCAGACGAGTCCAAAATTCAGCTATTCCCCATCTCAGCCCAGAAAGCAGGTACAACAAGTTTTGTGGTGCCTTTCAGCTGCCTACCGGGGTAGTGTAAAAACTACCAACAGAACTCGTTTCTGGCACCTTCCCCGGTGGAGTTGTGCATGGGGTGTGTTTGGAACATTTTGTCACCAGCCGAGTCCAAAATTCAGCCGTTCCCCATCTCAGCCCAGAAAGCAGGTACAACAAGTTTTGTGGTGCCTTTCAGCTGCCTACCGGGGTACTGTAAAAACTACCAACAGAACTCGTTTCGGGCACCTTTGCTGGTGGAGGTGTGCATGGGGTGTGTTTGGAACATTTTGTCACCAGCCGAGTCCAAAATTCAGCGATTCCCCATCTCAGCCCAGAAAGCAGGTAGAACAAGTTTTGTGGTGCCTTTCAGCTGCCTACCGGGGTAGTGTAAAAACTACCAACAGAACTCGTTTCTGGCACCTTTGCCGGTGGAGCTGTGCATGGGGTGTGTTTGGAACATTTTGTCACCAGCCGAGTCCAAAATTCAGTTGTTCCCCATCTCAGCCCAGAAAGCAGGTAGAACAAGTTTTGTGGTGCCTTTCAGCTGCCTACCGGGGTAGTGTAAAAACTACCAACAGAACTCGTTTCTGGCACCTTTGCCGGTGGAGCTGTGCATGGGGTGTGTTTGGAACATTTTGTCACCAGCCGAGTCCAAAATTCAGCCGTTCCCCATCTCAGCCCAGAAAGCAGGTAGAACAAGTTTTGTGGTGCCTTTCAGCTGCCTACCGGGGTACTGTAAAAACTACCAACAGAACTCGTTTCTGGCACCTTCCCCGGTGGAGTTGTGCATGGGGTGTGTTTGGAACATTTTGTCAGCAGCCGAGTCCAAAATTCAGCTATTCTCCATCTCAGCCCAGAAAGCAGGTAGAACAAGTTTTGTAGTGCCTTTCTCTTGCCTACCGGGGTAGTGTAAAAACTACCAACAGAACTCGTTTCTGGCACCTTCCCCGGTGGAGTTGTGCATGGGGTGTGTTTGGAACATTTTGTCAGCAGCCGAGTCCAAAATTCAGCCGTTCCCCATCTCAGCCCAGAAAGCAGGTAGAACAAGTTTTGTGGTGCCTTTCAGCTGCCTACCGGGGTAGTGTAAAAACTACCAACAGAACTCGTTTCTGGCACCTTCCCCGGTGGAGTTGTGCATGGGGTGTGTTTGGAACATTTTGTCAGCAGCCGAGTCCAAACTTCAGCTGATCCCCATCTCAGCCCAGAAAGCAGGTACAACAAGTTTTGTGGTGCCTTTCAGCTGCCTACCGGGGTAGTGTAAAAACTACCAACAGAACTCGTTTCTGGCACCTTCCCCGGTGGAGTTGTGCATGGGGTGTGTTTGGAACATTTTGTCAGCAGCCGAGTCCAAAATTCAGCCGTTCCCCATCTCAGCCCAGAAAGCAGGTACAACAAGTTTTGTGGTGCCTTTCAGCTGCCTACCGGGGTAGTGTAAAAACTACCAACAGAACTCGTTTCTGGCACCTTCCCCGGTGGAGTTGTGCATGGGGTGTGTTTGGAACATTTTGTCAGCAGCCGAGTCCAAAATTCAGCCGTTCCCCATCTCAGCCCAGAAAGCAGGTAGAAAAAGTTTTGTGGTGCCTTTCAGCTGCCTACCAGGGTAATGTAAAAACTACCAACAGAACTCGTTTCTGGCACCTTCCCCGGTGGAGTTGTGCATGGGGTGTGTTTGGAACATTTTGTCAGCAGCCGAGTCCAAAACTCAGCTGTTCCCCATCTCAGCCCAGAAAGCAGGTAGCAAAACTTTTGTGGTGCCTTTCAGCTGCCTACCGGGGTAGTGTAAAAACTACCAACAGAACTCGTTTCTGGCACCTTCCTCGGTGGAGTTGTGCATGGGGTGTGTTTGGAACATTTTGTCAGCAGCCGAGTCCAAAATTCAGCTGTTCCCCATCTCAGCCCAGAAAGCAGGTAGAAACAAGTTTTGTGGTGCCTTTCAGCTGCCTACCGGGGTAGTGTAAAAACTACCAACAGAACTCGTTTCTGGCACCTTCCCCGGTGGAGTTGTGCATGGGGTGTGTTTGGAACATTTTGTCACCAGCCGAGTCCAAATTCAGCCGTTCCCCATCTCTGCCCAGAAAGCAGGTACAACAAGTTTTGTGGTGCCTTTCAGCTGCCTACCGGGGTACTGTAAAAACTACCAACAGAACTCGTTTCTGGCACCTTCCCCTATGGAGTTGTGCATGGGGTGTGTTTGGAACATTTTGTTACCAGCCGAGTCCAAAATTCAGCCGTTCCCCATCTCAGCCCAGAAAGCAGGTAGAACAAGTTTTGTGGTGCCTTTCAGCTGCCTACCGGGGTAGTGTAAAAAACTACCAACAGAACTCGTTTCTGGCACCTCCTCGGTGGAGTTGTGCATGGGTGTGTTTGGAACATTTTGTCACCAAGCCGAGTCCAAACTTCAGCTGATCCCCATCTCAGCCCAGAAAGCAGGTAGAACAAGTTTTGTGGTGCCTTTCAGCTGCCTACCGGGGTAGTGTAAAAACTACCCAACAGAACTCGTTTCTGGCACCTTTGCCGTGGAGCTGTGCATGGGGTGTGTTTGGAACATTTTGTCACCAGCCGAGTCCAAAATTCAGCCGTTCCCCATCTCAGCCCAGAAAGCAGGTACAACAAGTTTTGTGGTGCCTTTCAGCTGCCTACCGGGTAGTGTAAAAACTACCAACAGAACTCGTTTCTGGCACCTTTGCCGGTGGAGCTGTGCATGGGGTGTGTTTGGAACATTTTGTCACCAGCCGAGTCCAAAATTCAGCGATTCTCCATCTCAGCCCAGAAAGCAGGTAGAACAAGTTTTGTGGTGCCTTTCAGCTGCCTACCGGGGTAGTGTAAAAAACTACCAACAGAACTCGTTTCTGGCACCTTCCCCGGTGGAGTTGTGCATGGGGTGTGTTTGGAACATTTTGTCAGCAGCCGAGTCCAAAATTCAGCTGTTCCCCATCTCAGCCCAGAAAGCAGGAAGAACAAGTTTTGTAGTGCCTTTCTCTTGCCTACCGGGGTAGTGTAAAAACTACCAACAGAACTCGTTTCTGGCACCTTTGCCGGTGGAGCTGTGCATGGGGTGTGTTTGGAACATTTTGTCACCAGCCGAGTCCAAAATTCAGCCGTTCCCCATCTCAGCCCAGAAAGCAGGTAGAACAAGTTTTGTGGTGCCTTTCAGCTGCCTACCGGGGTACTGTAAAAACTACCAACAGAACTCGTTTCTGGCACCTTCCCCGGTGGAGCTGTGCATGGGGTGTGTTTGGAACATTTTGTCACCAGCCGAGTCCAAAATTCAGCTGTTTCCCCATCTCAGCCCAGAAAGCAGGTAGAACAAGTTTTGTGGTGCCTTTCAGCTGCCTACTGGGGTAGTGTAAAAACTACCAACAGAACTCGTTTCTGGCACCTTCCCCGGTGGAGTTGTGCATGGGGTGTGTTTGGAATATTTTGTCACCAGCCGAGTCCAAAATTCAGCTGTTCCCCATCTAAGCCCAGAAAGCAGGTACAACAAGTTTTGTGGTGCCTTTCAGCTGCCTACCGGGGTACTGTAAAAACTACCAACAGAACTCGTTTCTGGCACCTTTGCCGGTGGAGCTGTGCATGGGGTGTGTTTGGAACGTTTTGTCAGCAGCCGAGTCCAAAACTCAGCTCTTCCCCATCTCAGCCCAGAAAGCAGGTAGAACAACTTTTGTGGTGCCTTTCAGATGCCTACCGGGGTAGTGTAAAAACTACCAACAGAACTCGTTTCTGGCACCTTTGCCGGTGAGCTGTGCATGGGGTGTGTTTGGAACATTTTGTTACCAGCCGAGTCCAAAATTCAGCTATTCCCCATCTCAGCCCAGAAAGCAGGTAGAACAAGTTTTGTGGTGCCTTTTCAGCTGCCTACCGGGGTACTGTAAAAACTACCAACAGAACTCGTTTCTGGCACCTTCCCCGGTGGAGTTGTGCATGGGGTGTGTTTGGAACATTTTGTCAGCAGCCGAGTCCAAAATTCAGCTATTCTCCATCTCAGCCCAGAAAGCAGGTAGAACAAGTTTTGTAGTGCCTTTCTCTTGCCTACCGGGGTAGTGTAAAAACTACCAACAGAACTCGTTTCTGGCACCTTCCCCGGTGGAGTTGTGCATGGGGTGTGTTTGGAACATTTTGTCAGCAGCCGAGTCCCAAAATTCAGCCGTTCCCCATCTCAGCCCAGAAAGCAGGTAGAACAAGTTTTGTGGTGCCTTTCAGCTGCCTACCGGGGTACTGTAAAAACTACCAACAGAACTCGTTTCTGGCACCTTCCCCGGTGGAGTTGTGCATGGGGTGTGTTTGGAACATTTTGTCAGCAGCCGAGTCCAAACTTCAGCTGATCCCCATCTCAGCCCAGAAAGCAGGTACAACAAGTTTTGTGGTGCCTTTCAGCTGCCTACCGGGGTAGTGTAAAAACTACCAACAGAACTCGTTTCTGGCACCTTCCCCGGTGGAGTTGTGCATGGGGTGTGTTTGGAACATTTTGTCAGCAGCCGAGTCCAAAATTCAGCCGTTCCCCATCTCAGCCCAGAAAGCAGGTACAACAAGTTTTGTGGTGCCTTTCAGCTGCCTACCGGGGTAGTGTAAAAACTACCAACAGAACTCGTTTCTGGCACCTTCCCCGGTGGAGTTGTGCATGGGGTGTGTTTGGAACATTTTGTCAGCAGCCGAGTCCAAAATTCAGCCGTTCCCCATCTCAGCCCAGAAAGCAGGTAGAACAAGTTTTGTGGTGCCTTTCAGCTGCCTACCAGGGTACTGTAAAAACTACCAACAGAACTCGTTCTCTGGCACCTTCCCCGGTGGAGTTGTGCATGGGGTGTGTTTGGAACATTTTGTCAGCAGCCGAGTCCAAAACTCAGCTGTTCCCCATCTCAGCCCAGAAAGCAGGTAGCAAAACTTTTGTGGTGCCTTTCAGCTGCCTACCGGGGTAGTGTAAAAACTACCAACAGAACTCCGTTTCTGGCACCTTCCCCGGTGGAGTTGTGCATGGGGTGTGTTTGGAACATTTTGTCAGCAGCCGAGTCCAAAATTCAGCTGTTCCCCATCTCAGCCCAGAAAGCAGGTAGAACAAGTTTTGTGGTGCCTTTCAGCTGCCTACCGGGGTAGTGTAAAAACTACCAACAGAACTCGTTTCTGGCACCTTCCCCGGTGGAGTTGTGCATGGGGTGTGTTTGGAACATTTTGTCACCAGCCGAGTCCAAAATTCAGCCGTTCCCCATCTCTGCCCAGAAAGCAGGTACAACAAGTTTTTGTGGTGCCTTTCAGCTGCCTACCGGGGTACTGTAAAAACTACCAACAGAACTCGTTTCTGGCACCTTCCCCTATGGAGTTGTGCATGGGGTGTGTTTGGAACATTTTGTTACCAGCCGAGTCCAAAATTCAGCCGTTCCCCATCTCAGCCCCAGAAAGCAGGTAGAACAAGTTTTGTGGTGCCTTTCAGCTGCCTACCGGGGTAGTGTAAAAACTACCAACAGAACTCGTTTCTGGCACCTTCCCCGGTGGAGTTGTGCATGGGGTGTGTTTGGAACATTTTGTCAGCAGCCGAGTCCAAACTTCAGCTGATCCCCATCTCAGCCCAGAAAGCAGGTACAACAAGTTTTGTGGTGCCTTTCAGCTGCCTACCGGGGTAGTGTAAAAACTACCAACAGAACTCGTTTCTGGCACCTTTGCCGGTGGAGCTGTGCATGGGGTGTGTTTGGAACATTGTGTCACCAGCCGAGTCCAAAATTCAGCCGTTCCCATCTCAGCCCAGAAAGCAGGTACAACAAGTTTTGTGGTGCCTTTCAGCTGCCTACCGGGGTAGTGTAAAAACTACCAACAGAACTCGTTTCTGGCACCTTTGCCGGTGGAGCTGTGCATGGGGTGTGTTTGGAACATTTTGTCACCAGCCGAGTCCAAAATTCAGCGATTCTCCATCTCAGCCCAGAAAGCAGGTAGAACAAGTTTTGTGGTGCCTTTCAGCTGCCTACCGGGGTAGTGTAAAAACTACCAACAGAACTCGTTTCTGGCACCTTCCCCGGTGGAGTTGTGCATGGGGTGTGTTTGGAACATTTTGTCAGCAGCCGAGTCCAAAACTCAGCTGTTCCCCATCTCAGCCCAGAAAGCAGGTAGCAAAACTTTTGTGGTGCCTTTCAGCTGCCTACCGGGGTAGTGTAAAAACTACCAACAGAACTCGTTTCTGGCACCTTCCCCGGTGGAGTTGTGCATGGGGTGTGTTTGGAACATTTTGTCAGCAGCCGAGTCCAAAATTCAGCTGTTCCCCATCTCAGCCCAGAAAGCAGGTAGAACAAGTTTTGTGGTGCCTTTCAGCTGCCTACCGGGGTAGTGTAAAAACTACCAACAGAACTCGTTTCTGGCACCTTCCCCGGTGGAGTTGTGCATGGGGTGTGTTTGGAACATTTTGTCACCAGCCGAGTCCAAAATTCAGCCGTTCCCCATCGCCCAGAAAGCAGGTACAACAAGTTTTGTGGTGCCTTTCAGCTGCCTACCGGGGTAGTGTAAAAACTACCAACAGAACTCGTTTCTGGCACCTTCCCCGGTGGAGTTGTGCATGGGGTGTGTTTGGAACATTTTGTCAGCAGCCGAGTCCAAAATTCAGCCGTTCCCCATCTCAGCCCAGAAAGCAGGTACAACAAGTTTTGTGGTGCCTTTCAGCTGCCTACCGGGGTAGTGTAAAAACTACCAACAGAACTCGTTTCTGGCACCTTCCCCGGTGGAGTTGTGCATGGGGTGTGTTTGGAACATTTTGTCAGCAGCCGAGTCCAAACTTCAGCTGATCCCCATCTCAGCCCAGAAAGCAGGTACAACAAGTTTTGTGGTGCCTTTCAGCTGCCTACCGGGGTAGTGTAAAAACTACCAACAGAACTCGTTTCTGGCACCTTTGCCGGTGGAGCTGTGCATGGGGTGTGTTTGGAACATTTTGTCACCAGCCGAGTCCAAAATTCAGCCGTTCCCCATCTCAGCCCAGAAAGCAGGTACAACAAGTTTTGTGGTGCCTTTCAGCTGCCTACCGGGGTAGTGTAAAAACTACCAACAGAACTCGTTTCTGGCACCTTTGCCGGTGGAGCTGTGCATGGGGTGTGTTTGGAACATTTTGTCACCAGCCGAGTCCAAAATTCAGCGATTCTCCATCTCAGCCCAGAAAGCAGGTAGAACAAGTTTTGTGGTGCCTTTCAGCTGCCTACCGGGGTAGTGTAAAAACTACCAACAGAACTCGTTTCTGGCACCTTCCCCGGTGGAGTTGTGCATGGGGTGTGTTTGGAACATTTTGTCAGCAGCCGAGTCCAAAATTCAGCTATTCTCCATCTCAGCCCAGAAAGCAGGAAGAACAAGTTTTGTAGTGCCTTTCTCTTGCCTACCGGGGTAGTGTAAAAACTACCAACAGAACTCGTTTCTGGCACCTTTGCCGGTGGAGCTGTGCATGGGGTGTGTTTGGAACATTTTGTCACCAGCCGAGTCAAAATTCAGCCGTTCCCCATCTCAGCCCAGAAAGCAGGTAGAACAAGTTTTGTGGTGCCTTTCAGCTGCCTACCGGGGTAGTGTAAAAACTACCAACAGAACTCGTTTCTGGCACCTTCCCCGGTGGAGTTGTGCATGGGGTGTGTTTGGAATATTTTGTCACCAGCCGAGTCCAAAATTCAGCTGTTCCCCATCTAAGCCCAGAAAGCAGGTACAACAAGTTTTGTGGTGCCTTTCAGCTGCCTACCGGGGTACTGTAAAAACTACCAACAGAACTCGTTTCTGGCACCTTTGCCGGTGGAGCTGTGCATGGGGTGTGTTTGGAACGTTTTGTCAGCAGCCGAGTCCAAAACTCAGCTCTTCCCCATCTCAGCCCAGAAAGCAGGTAGAACAACTTTTGTGGTGCCTTTCAGCTGCCTACCGGGGTAGTGTAAAAACTACCAACAGAACTCGTTTCTGGCACCTTTGCCGGTGGAGCTGTGCATGGGGTGTGTTTGGAACATTTTGTTACCAGCCGAGTCCAAAATTCAGCTATTCCCCATCTCAGCCCAGAAAGCAGGTAGAACAACTTTTGTGGTGCCTTTCAGCTGCCTACCGGGGTAGTGTAAAAACTACCAACAGAACTCCTTTCTGGCACCTTCCCCGGTGGAGTTGTGCATGGGGTGTGTTTGGAACATTTTGTCAGCAGCCGAGTCCAAAACTCAGCTGTTCCCCATCTCAGCCCAGAAAGCAGGTAGCAAAACTTTTGTGGTGCCTTTCAGCTGCCTACCGGGGTACTGTAAAAACTACCAACAGAACTCGTTTCTGGCACCTTCCTCGGTGGAGTTGTGCATGGGGTGTGTTTGGAACATTTTGTCAGCAGCCGAGTCCAAAATTCAGCTGCTCCCCATCTAAGCCCAGAAAGCAGGTAGAACAAGTTTTGTGGTGCCTTTCAGCTGCCTACCGGGGTAGTGTAAAAACTACCAACAGAACTCGTTTCTGGCACCTTCCCCCGGAGGAGTTGTGCATGGGGTGTGTTTGGAACATTTTGTCAGCAGCCGAGTCCAAAATTCAGCCGTTCCCCATCTCTGCCCAGAAAGCAGGTACAACAAGTTTTGTGGTGCCTTTCAGCTGCCTACCGGGGTAGTGTAAAAACTACCAACAGAACTCGTTTCTGGCACCTTTGCCGGTGGAGCTGTGCATGGGGTGTGTTTGGAACATTTTGTCAGCAGCCGAGTCCAAAACTCAGCTCTTCCCCATCTCAGCCCAGAAAGCAGGTACAACAAGTTTTGTGGTGCCTTTCAGCTGCCTACCGGGGTAGTGTAAAAACTACCAACAGAACTCGTTTCTGGCACCTTTGCCGGTGGAGCTGTGCATGGGGTGTGTTTGGAACATTTTGTCACCAGCCGAGTCCAAAATTCAGCGATTCTCCATCTCAGCCCAGAAGCAGGTAGAACAAGTTTTGTGGTGCCTTTCAGCTGCCTACCGGGGTAGTGTAAAAACTACCAACAGAACTCGTTTCTGGCACCTTCCCCGGTGGAGTTGTGCATGGGGTGTGTTTGGAACATTTTGTCAGCAGCCGAGTCCAAAATTCAGCTATTCTCCATCTCAGCCCAGAAAGCAGGAAGAACAAGTTTTGTAGTGCCTTTCTCTTGCCTACCGGGGTAGTGTAAAAACTACCAACAGAACTCGTTTCTGGCACCTTTGCCGGTGGAGCTGTGCATGGGGTGTGTTTGGAACATTTTGTCACCAGCCGAGTCCAAAATTCAGCCGTTCCCCATCTCAGCCCAGAAAGCAGGTACAACAAGTTTTGTGGTGCCTTTCAGCTGCCTACCGGGGTACTGTAAAAACTACCAACAGAACTCGTTTCTGGCACCTTCCTCGGTGGAGCTGTGCATGGGGTGTGTTTGGAACATTTTGTCACCAGCCGAGTCCAAAATTCAGCTGTTCCCCATCTCAGCCCAGAAAGCAGGTAGAACAAGTTTTGTGGTGCCTTTCAGCTGCCTACCGGGGGTAGTGTAAAAACTACCAACAGAACTCGTTTCTGGCACCTTCCCCGGTGGAGTTGTGCATGGGGTGTGTTTGGAATATTTTGTCACCAGCCGAGTCCAAAATTCAGCTGTTCCCCATCTAAGCCCAGAAAGCAGGTACAACAAGTTTTGTGGTGCCTTTCAGCTGCCTACCGGGGTACTGTAAAAACTACCAACAGAACTCGTTTCTGGCACCTTTGCCGGTGGAGCTGTGCATGGGGTGTGTTTGGAACGTTTTGTCAGCA
This sequence comes from Falco cherrug, assembly GCF_023634085.1. Lineage (NCBI taxonomy): Eukaryota > Metazoa > Chordata > Aves > Falconiformes > Falconidae > Falco > Falco cherrug. The sequence continues at coordinate 317,516 of NW_026599516.1, read as the reverse complement.
GCCGAGTCCAAAACTCAGCTCTTCCCCATCTCAGCCCAGAAAGCAGGTAGAACAACTTTTGTGGTGCCTTTCAGCTGCCTACCGGGGTAGTGTAAAAACTACCAACAGAACTCGTTTCTGGCACCTTTGCCGGTGGGAGCTGTGCATGGGGTGTGTTTGGAACATTTTGTCAGCAGCCGAGTCCAAAACTCAGCTCTTCCCCATCTCAGCCCAGAAAGCAGGTACAACAAGTTTTGTGGTGCCTTTCAGCTGCCTACCGGGGTAGTGTAAAAAACTACCAACAGAACTCGTTTCTGGCACCTTTGCCGGTGGAGCTGTGCATGGGGTGTGTTTGGAACATTTTGTCACCAGCCGAGTCCAAAATTCAGCGATTCTCCATCTCAGCCCAGAAAGCAGGTAGAACAAGTTTTGTGGTGCCTTTCAGCTGCCTACCGGGGTAGTGTAAAAACTACCAACAGAACTCGTTTCTGGCACCTTCCCCGGTGGAGTTGTGCATGGGGTGTGTTTGGAACATTTTGTCAGCAGCCGAGTCCAAAATTCAGCTATTCTCCATCTCAGCCCAGAAAGCAGGAAGAACAAGTTTTGTAGTGCCTTTCTCTTGCCTACCGGGGTAGTGTAAAAACTACCAACAGAACTCGTTTCTGGCACCTTTGCCGGTGGAGCTGTGCATGGGGTGTGTTTGGAACATTTTGTCACCAGCCGAGTCCAAAATTCAGCCGTTCCCCATCTCAGCCCAGAAAGCAGGTACAACAAGTTTTGTGGTGCCTTTCAGCTGCCTACCGGGGTACTGTAAAAACTACCAACAGAACTCGTTTCTGGCACCTTCCTCGGTGGAGCTGTGCATGGGGTGTGTTTGGAACATTTTGTCACCAGCCGAGTCCAAAATTCAGCTGTTCCCCATCTCAGCCCAGAAAGCAGGTAGAACAAGTTTTGTGGTGCCTTTCAGCTGCCTACCGGGGTAGTGTAAAAACTACCAACAGAACTCGTTTCTGGCACCTTCCCCGGTGGAGTTGTGCATGGGGTGTGTTTGGAATATTTTGTCACCAGCCGAGTCCAAAATTCAGCTGTTCCCCATCTAAGCCCAGAAAGCAGGTACAACAAGTTTTGTGGTGCCTTTCAGCTGCCTACCGGGGTACTGTAAAAACTACCAACAGAACTCGTTTCTGGCACCTTTGCCGGTGGAGCTGTGCATGGGGTGTGTTTGGAACGTTTTGTCAGCAGCCGAGTCCAAAACTCAGCTCTTCCCCATCTCAGCCCAGAAAGCAGGTAGAACAACTTTTGTGGTGCCTTTCAGCTGCCTACCGGGGGTAGTGTAAAAACTACCAACAGAACTCGTTTCTGGCACCTTTGCCGGTGGAGCTGTGCATGGGGTGTGTTTGGAACATTTTGTTACCAGCCGAGTCCAAAATTCAGCTATTCCCCATCTCAGCCCAGAAAGCAGGTAGAACAACTTTTGTGGTGCCTTTCAGCTGCCTACCGGGGTAGTGTAAAAACTACCAACAGAACTCCTTTCTGGCACCTTCCCCGGTGGAGTTGTGCATGGGGTGTGTTTGGAACATTTTGTCAGCAGCCGAGTCCAAAACTCAGCTGTTCCCCATCTCAGCCCAGAAAGCAGGTAGCAAAACTTTTGTGGTGCCTTTCAGCTGCCTACCGGGGTACTGTAAAAACTACCAACAGAACTCGTTTCTGGCACCTTCCTCGGTGGAGTTGTGCATGGGGTGTGTTTGGAACATTTTGTCAGCAGCCGAGTCCAAAATTCAGCTGCTCCCCATCTAAGCCCAGAAAGCAGGTAGAACAAGTTTTGTGGTGCCTTTCAGCTGCCTACCGGGGTAGTGTAAAAACTACCAACAGAACTCGTTTCTGGCACCTTCCCCGGAGGAGTTGTGCATGGGGTGTGTTTGGAACATTTTGTCAGCAGCCGAGTCCAAAATTCAGCCGTTCCCCATCTCTGCCCAGAAAGCAGGTACAACAAGTTTTGTGGTGCCTTTCAGCTGCCTACCGGGGTAGTGTAAAAACTACCAACAGAACTCGTTTCTGGCACCTTTGCCGGTGGAGCTGTGCATGGGGTGTGTTTGGAACATTTTGTCAGCAGCCGAGTCCAAAACTCAGCTCTTCCCCATCTCAGCCCAGAAAGCAGGTACAACAAGTTTTGTGGTGCCTTTCAGCTGCCTACCGGGGTAGTGTAAAAACTACCAACAGAACTCGTTTCTGGCACCTTTGCCGGTGGAGCTGTGCATGGGGTGTGTTTGGAACATTTTGTCACCAGCCGAGTCCAAAATTCAGCGATTCTCCATCTCAGCCCAGAAAGCAGGTAGAACAAGTTTTGTGGTGCCTTTCAGCTGCCTACCGGGGTAGTGTAAAAACTACCAACAGAACTCGTTTCTGGCACCTTCCCCGGTGGAGTTGTGCATGGGGTGTGTTTGGAACATTTTGTCAGCAGCCGAGTCCAAAATTCAGCTATTCTCCATCTCAGCCCAGAAAGCAGGAAGAACAAGTTTTGTAGTGCCTTTCTCTTGCCTACCGGGGTAGTGTAAAAACTACCAACAGAACTCGTTTCTGGCACCTTTGCCGGTGGAGCTGTGCATGGGGTGTGTTTGGAACATTTTGTCACCAGCCGAGTCCAAAATTCAGCCGTTCCCCATCTCAGCCCAGAAAGCAGGTACAACAAGTTTTGTGGTGCCTTTCAGCTGCCTACCGGGGTACTGTAAAAACTACCAACAGAACTCGTTTCTGGCACCTTCCTCGGTGGAGCTGTGCATGGGGTGTGTTTGGAACATTTTGTCACCAGCCGAGTCCAAAATTCAGCTGTTCCCCATCTCAGCCCAGAAAGCAGGTAGAACAAGTTTTGTGGTGCCTTTCAGCTGCCTACCGGGGTAGTGTAAAAACTACCAACAGAACTCGTTTCTGGCACCTTCCCCGGTGGAGTTGTGCATGGGGTGTGTTTGGAATATTTTGTCACCAGCCGAGTCCAAAATTCAGCTGTTCCCCATCTAAGCCCAGAAAGCAGGTACAACAAGTTTTGTGGTGCCTTTCAGCTGCCTACCGGGGTACTGTAAAAACTACCAACAGAACTCGTTTCTGGCACCTTTGCCGGTGGAGCTGTGCATGGGGTGTGTTTGGAACATTTTGTCAGCAGCCGAGTCCAAAATTCAGCTGTTCCCCATCTCAGCCCAGAAAGCAGGTAGAACAACTTTTGTGGTGCCTTTCAGCTGCCTACCGGGGTAGTGTAAAAACTACCAACAGAACTCGTTTCTGGCACCTTTGGCGGTGGAGCTGTGCATGGGGTGTGTTTGGAACATTTTGTTACCAGCCGAGTCCAAAATTCAGCTATTCCCCATCTCAGCCCAGAAAGCAGGTAGAACAACTTTTGTGGTGCCTTTCAGCTGCCTACCAAGGTAGTGTAAAAACTACCAACAGAACTCCTTTCTGGCACCTTCCCCGGTGGAGTTGTGCATGGGGTGTGTTTGGAACATTTTGTCACCAGCCGAGTCCAAAATTCAGCCGTTCCCCATCTCAGCCCAGAAAGCAGGTAGAACAAGTTTTGTGGTGCCTTTCAGCTGCCTACCGGGGTAGTGTAAAAACTACCAACAGAACTCGTTTCTGGCACCTTCCCCGGTGGAGTTGTGCATGGGGTGTGTTTGGAACATTTTGTCAGCAGCCGAGTCCAAAACTCAGCTGTTCCCCATCTCAGCCCAGAAAGCAGGTAGCAAAACTTTTGTGGTGCCTTTCAGCTGCCTACCGGGGTACTGTAAAAACTACCAACAGAACTCGTTTCTGGCACCTTCCTCGGTGGAGTTGTGCATGGGGTGTGTTTGGAACATTTTGTCAGCAGCCGAGTCCAAAATTCAGCTGTTCCCCATCTCAGCCCAGAAAGCAGGTACAACAAGTTTTGTGGTGCCTTTCAGCTGCCTACCGGGGTAGTGTAAAAACTACCAACAGAACTCGTTTCTGGCACCTTCCCGGGAGGAGTTGTGCATGGGGTGTGTTTGGAACATTTTGTCAGCAGCCGAGTCCAAAATTCAGCCGTTCCCCATCTCTGCCCAGAAAGCAGGTACAACAAGTTTTGTGGTGCCTTTCAGCTGCCTACCGGGGGTACTGTAAAAACTACCAACAGAACTCGTTTCTGGCACCTTTGCCGGTGGAGCTGTGCATGGGGTGTGTTTGGAACATTTTGTCAGCAGCCGAGTCCAAAACTCAGCTCTTCCCCATCTCAGCCCAGAAAGCAGGTAGAAAAACTTTTGTGGTGCCTTTCAGCTGCCTACTGGGGTAGTGTAAAAACTACCAACAGAACTCGTTTCTGGCACCTTTGCCGGTTGAGGTGTGCATGGGGTGTGTTTGGAACATTTTGTTACCAGCCGAGTCCAAAATTCAGCTATTCCCCATCTCAGCCCAGAAAGCAGGTAGAACAAGTTTTGTGGTGCCTTTCAGCTGCCTACCGGGGTAGTGTAAAAACTACCAACAGAACTCGTTTCTGGCACCTTCCCCGGTGGAGTTGTGCATGGGGTGTGTTTGGAACATTTTGTCACCAGCCGAGTCCAAAATTCAGCCGTTCCCCATCTCAGCCCAGAAAGCAGGTAGAACAAGTTTTGTGGTGCCTTTCAGCTGCCTACCGGGGTAGTGTAAAAACTACCAACAGAACTCGTTTCTGGCACCTTCCCCGGTGGAGTTGTGCATGGGGTGTGTTTGGAACATTTTGTCACCAGCCGAGTCCAAAATTCAGCGATTCCCCATCTCAGCCCAGAAAGCAGGTACAACAAGTTTTGTGGTGCCTTTCAGCTGCCTACCGGGGTACTGTAAAAACTACCAACAGAACTCGTTTCTGGCACCTTCCCCTATGGAGTTGTGCATGGGGTGTGTTTGGAACATTTTGTTACCAGCCGAGTCCAAAATTCAGCCGTTCCCCATCTCAGCCCAGAAAGCAGGTAGAACAAGTTTTGTGGTGCCTTTCAGCTGCCTACCGGGGTACTGTAAAAACTACCAACAGAACTCGTTTCTGGCACCTTCCCCGGTGGAGTTGTGCATGGGGTGTGTTTGGAACATTTTGTCACCAGCCGAGTCCAAAATTCAGCCGTTCCCCATCTCAGCCCAGAAAGCAGGTAGAACAAGTTTTGTGGTGCCTTTCAGCTGCCTACCGGGGGTACTGTAAAAACTACCAACAGAACTCGTTTCTGGCACCTTCCCCGGTGGAGTTGTGCATGGGGTGTGTTTGGAACATTTTGTCAGCAGCCGAGTCCAAAATTCAGCGATTCCCCATCTCAGCCCAGAAAGCAGGTACAACAAGTTTTGTGGTGCCTTTCAGCTGCCTACCGGGGTAGTGTAAAAACTACCAACAGAACTCCTTTCTCGCACCTTCCCCGGTGGAGTTGTGCATGGGGTGTGTTTGGAACATTTTGTCACCAGCCGAGTCCAAAATTCAGCCGTTCCCCATCTCTGCCCAGAAAGCAGGTACAACAAGTTTTGTGGTGCCTTTCAGCTGCCTACCGGGGTAGTGTAAAAACTACCAACAGAACTCGTTTCTGGCACCTTCCCCGGTGGAGTTGTGCATGGGGTGTGTTTGGAACATTTTGTTACCAGCCGAGTCCAAAATTCAGCTGTTCCCCATCTCAGCCCAGAAAGCAGGTAGAACAAGTTTTGTGGTGCCTTTCAGCTGCCTACCGGGGTAGTGTAAAAACTACCAACAGAACTCGTTTCTGGCACCTTCCCCGGTGGAGTTGTGCATGGGGTGTGTTTGGAACATTTTGTCAGCAGCCGAGTCCAAAATTCAGCTGTTCCCCATCTCAGCCCAGAAAGCAGGTAGAACAAGTTTTGTGGTGCCTTTCAGCTGCCTACCGGGGTACTGTAAAAACTACCAACAGAACTCATTTCTGGCACCTTTGCCGGTGGAGCTGTGCATGGGGTGTGTTTGGAACATTTTGTCAGCAGCCGAGTCCAAAACTCAGCTCTTCCCCATCTCAGCCCAGAAAGCAGGTAGAACAACTTTTGTGGTGCCTTTCAGCTGCCTACCGGGGTAGTGTAAAAACTACCAACAGAACTCGTTTCTGGCACCTTTGCCGGTGGAGCTGTGCATGGGGTGTGTTTGGAACATTTTGTTACCAGCCGAGTCCAAAATTCAGCTATTCCCCATCTCAGCCCAGAAAGCAGGTAGAACAACTTTTGGGGTGCCTTTCAGCTGCCTACCGGGGTAGTGTAAAAACTACCAACAGAACTCGTTTCTGGCACCTTCCCCGGTGGAGCTGTGCATGGGGTGTGTTTGGAACATTTTGTCACCAGCCGAGTCCAAAATTCAGCCGTTCCCCATCTCAGCCCAGAAAGCAGGTAGAACAAGTTTTGTGGTGCCTTTCAGCTGCCTACCGGGGTAGTGTAAAAACTACCAACAGAACTCGTTTCTGGCACCTTCCCCGGTGGAGTTGTGCATGGGGTGTGTTTGGAACATTTTGTCAGCAGCCGAGTCCAAAACTCAGCCGTTCCCCATCTCAGCCCAGAAAGCAGGTAGCAAAACTTTTGTGGTGCCTTTCAGCTCCCTACCGGGGTAGTGTAAAAACTACCAACAGAACTCGTTTCTGGCACCTTCCTCGGTGGAGTTGTGCATGGGGTGTGTTTGGAACATTTTGTCACCAGCCGAGTCAAAAATTCAGCTGTTCCCCATCTCAGCCCAGAAAGCAGGTAGAACATGTTTTGTAATGCCTTTCAGCTGCCTACCGGGGTAGTGTAAAAACTACCAACAGAACTCGTTTCTGGCACCTTCCCCGGTGGAGTTGTGCATGGGGTGTGTTTGGAACATTTTGTTACCAGCCGAGTCCAAAATTCAGCCGTTCCCCATCTCAGCCCAGAAATCAGGTAGAACAAGTTTTGTGGTGACTTTCAGCTGCCTACCGGGGTAGTGTAAAAACTACCAACAGAACTCGTTTCTGGCACCTTCCCCGGTGGAGTTGTGCATGGGGTGTGTTTGGAACATTTTGTCACCAGCCGAGTCCAAACTTCAGCTGATACCCATCTCAGCCCAGAAAGCAGGTACAACAAGTTTTGTGGTGCCTTTCAGCTGCCTACCGGGGTACTGTAAAAACTACCAACAGAACTCGTTTCTGGCACCTTCCCCGGTGGAGGTGTGCATGGGGTGTGTTTGGAACATTTTGTCAGCAGCCGAGTCCAAAATTCAGCTATTCCCCATCTAAGCCCAGAAAGCAGGTAGAACAACTTTTGTGGTGCCTTTCAGCTGCCTACCGGGGTAGTGTAAAAACTACCAACAGAACTCGTTTCTGGCACCTTCCCCGGTGGAGTTGTGCATGGGGTGTGTTTGGAACATTTTGTCAGCAGCCGAGTCCAAAATTCAGCTATTCCCCATCTCAGCCCAGAAAGCAGGTAGAACAACTTTTGTGGTGCCTTTCAGCTGCCTACCAGGGTACTGTAAAAACTACCAACAGAACTCGTTTCTGGCACCTTCCCCCGTGGAGCTGTGCATGGGGTGTGTTTGGAACATTTTGTCAGCAGCCGAGTCCAAAACTCAGCTCTTCCCCATCTCAGCCCAGAAAGCAGGTAGAACAACTTTTGTGGTGCCTTTCAGCTGCCTACCGGGGTAGTGTAAAAACTACCAACAGAACTCGTTTCTGGCACCTTTGGCGGTGGAGCTGTGCATGGGGTGTGTTTGGAACATTTTGTTACCAGCCGAGTCCAAAATTCAGCTATTCCCCATCTCAGCCCAGAAAGCAGGTAGAACAACTTTTGGGGTGCCTTTCAGCTGCCTACCGGGGTAGTGTAAAAACTACCAACAGAACTCCTTTCTGGCACCTTCCCCGGTGGAGTTGTGCATGGGGTGTGTTTGGAACATTTTGTCACCAGCCGAGTCCAAAATTCAGCCGTTCCCCATCTCAGCCCAGAAAGCAGGTAGAACAAGTTTTGTGGTGCCTTTCAGCTGCCTACCCGGGTACTGTAAAAACTACCAACAGAACTCGTTTCTGGCACCTTCCCCGGTGGAGTTGTGCATGGGGTGTGTTTGGAACATTTTGTCAGCAGCCGAGTCCAAAACTCAGCCGTTCCCCATCTCAGCCCAGAAAGCAGGTAGCAAAACTTTTGTGGTGCCTTTCAGCTCCCTACCGGGGTAGTGTAAAAACTACCAACAGAACTCGTTTCTGGCACCTTCCTCGGTGGAGTTGTGCATGGGGTGTGTTTGGAACATTTTGTCAGCAGCCGAGTCAAAAATTCAGCTGTTCCCCATCTCAGCCCAGAAAGCAGGTAGCAAAACTTTTGTGGTGCCTTTCAGCTGCCTACCGGGGTAGTGTAAAAACTACCAACAGAACTCGTTTCTGGCACCTTCCCCGGTGGAGGTGTGCATGGGGTGTGTTTGGAACATTTTGTCACCAGCCGAGTCCAAACTTCAGCTGATACCCATCTCAGCCCAGAAAGCAGGTACAACAAGTTTTGTGGTGCCTTTCAGCTGCCTACCGGGGTACTGTAAAAACTACCAACAGAACTCGTTTCTGGCACCTTCCCCGGTGGAGGTGTGCATGGGGTGTGTTTGGAACATTTTGTCAGCAGCCGAGTCCAAAATTCAGCTATTCCCCATCTAAGCCCAGAAAGCAGGTAGAACAACTTTTGTGGTGCCTTTCAGCTGCCTACCGGGGTAGTGTAAAAACTACCAACAGAACTCGTTTCTGGCACCTTCCCCGGTGGAGTTGTGCATGGGGTGTGTTTGGAACATTTTGTCAGCAGCCGAGTCCAAAATTCAGCTATTCCCCATCTCAGCCCAGAAAGCAGGTAGAACAACTTTTGTGGTGCCTTTCAGCTGCCTACCAGGGTACTGTAAAAACTACCAACAGAACTCGTTTCTGGCACCTTCCCCCGTGGAGTTGTGCATGGGGTGTGTTTGGAACATTTTGTCAGCAGCCGAGTCCAAAACTCAGCTGTTCCCCATCTCAGCCCAGAAAGCAGGTAGCAAAACTTTTGTGGTGCCTTTCAGCTGCCTACCGGGGTAGTGTAAAAACTACCAACAGAACTCGTTTCTGGCACCTTCCCCGGTGGAGTTGTGCATGGGGTGTGTTTGGAACATTTTGTCAGCAGCCGAGTCCAAAATTCAGCCGTTCCCCATCTCTGCCCAGAAAGCAGGTACAACAAGTTTTGTGGTGCCTTTCAGCTGCCTACCGGGGTAGTGTAAAAACTACCAACAGAACTCGTTTCTGGCACCTTCCCCTATGGAGTTGTGCATGGGGTGTGTTTGGAACATTTTGTCAGCAGCCGAGTCCAAACATCAGCAGATCCCCATCTCAGCCCAGAAAGCAGGTACAACAAGTTTTGTGGTGCCTTTCAGCTGCCTACCGGGGTACTGTAAAAACTACCAACAGAACTCGTTTCTGGCACCTTCCCCGGTGGAGGTGTGCATGGGGTGTGTTTGGAACATTTTGTCAGCAGCCGAGTCCAAAATTCAGTTGTTCCCCATCTCAGCCCAGAAAGCAGGTACAACAAGTTTTGTGGTGCCTTTCAGCTGCCTACCGGGGTAGTGTAAAAACTACCAACAGAACTCGTTTCTGGCACCTTCCTCGGTGGAGTTGTGCATGGGGTGTGTTTGGAACATTTTGTCAGCAGCCGAGTCCAAAATTCAGCTGTTCCCCATCTCAGCCCAGAAAGCAGGTAGAACAAGTTTTGTGGTGCCTTTCAGCTGCCTACCGGGGTAGTGTAAAAACTACCAACAGAACTCGTTTCTGGCACCTTCCCCGGTGGAGTTGTGCATGGGGTGTGTTTGGAACATTTTGTCACCAGCCGAGTCCAAAATTCAGCCGTTCCCCATCTCTGCCCAGAAAGCAGGTACAACAAGTTTTGTGGTGCCTTTCAGCTGCCTACCGGGGTACTGTAAAAACTACCAACAGAACTCGTTTCTGGCACCTTCCCCGGTGGAGTTGTGCATGGGGTGTGTTTGGAACATTTTGTCAGCAGCCGAGTCCAAAATTCAGCTATTCTCCATCTCAGCCCAGAAAGCAGGAAGAACAAGTTTTGTAGTGCCTTTCTCTTGCCTACCGGGGTAGTGTAAAAACTACCAACAGAACTCGTTTCTGGCACCTTCCCCGGTGGAGTTGTGCATGGGGTGTGTTTGGAACATTTTGTCACCAGCCGAGTCCAAAATTCAGCCGTTCCCCATCTCAGCCCAGAAAGCAGGTAGAACAAGTTTTGTGGTGCCTTTCAGCTGCCTACCGGGGTAGTGTAAAAACTACCAACAGAACTCGTTTCTGGCACCTTTGCCGGTGGAGCTGTGCATGGGGTGTGTTTGGAACATTTTGTCACCAGCCGAGTCCAAAATTCAGCTATTCTCCATCTCAGCCCAGAAAGCAGGTACAACAAGTTTTGTGGTGCCTTTCAGCTGCCTACCGGGGTACTGTAAAAACTACCAACAGAACTCCTTTCTGGCACCTTCCCCGGTGGAGTTGTGCATGGGGTGTGTTTGGAACATTTTGTCACCAGCCGAGTCCAAAATTCAGCTGTTCCCCATCTAAGCCCAGAAAGCAGGTACAACAAGTTTTGTGGTGCCTTTCAGCTGCCTACCGGGGTACTGTAAAAACTACCAACAGAACTCGTTTCTGGCACCTTTGCCGGTGGAGCTGTGCATGGGGTGTGTTTGGAACATTTTGTCACCAGCCGAGTCCAAAACTCAGCTCTTCCCCATCTCAGCCCAGAAAGCAGGTAGAACAAGTTTTGTGGTGCCTTTCAGCTGCCTACCGGGGTAGTGTAAAAACTACCAACAGAACTCGTTTCTGGCACCTTCCCCGGTGGAGGTGTGCATGGGGTGTGTTTGGAACATTTTGTTACCAGCCGAGTCCAAAATTCAGCCGTTCCCCATCTCAGCCCAGAAAGCAGGTACAACAAGTTTTGTGGTGCCTTTCAGCTGCCTACCGGGGTAGTGTAAAAACTACCAACAGAACTCATTTCTGGCACCTTCCCCGGTGGAGTTGTGCATGGGGTGTGTTTGGAACATTTTGTCAGCAGCCGAGTCCAAAATTCAGCCGTTCCCCATCTCAGCCCAGAAAGCAGGTAGAACAAGTTTTGTGGTGCCTTTCAGCTGCCTACCGGGGTACTGTAAAAACTACCAACAGAACTCGTTTCTGGCACCTTCCCCGGTGGAGTTGTGCATGGGGTGTGTTTGGAACATTTTGTCACCAGCCGAGTCCAAAACTCAGCTGTTCCCCATCTCAGCCCAGAAAGCAGGTAGCAAAACTTTTGTGGTGCCTTTCAGCTGCCTACCGGGGTAGTGTAAAAACTACCAACAGAACTCGTTTCTGGCACCTTCCTCGGTGGAGTTGTGCATGGGGTGTGTTTGGAACATTTTGTCAGCAGCCGAGTCCAAAACTCAGCTGTTCCCCATCTCAGCCCAGAAAGCAGGTAGAAAAACTTTTGTGGTGCCTTTCAGCTGCCTACCGGGGTAGTGTAAAAACTACCAACAGAACTCGTTTCTGGCACCTTTGCCGGTGGAGCTGTGCATGGGGTGTGTTTGGAACATTTTGTTACCAGCCGAGTCCAAAATTCAGCTATTCCCCATCTCAGCCCAGAAAGCAGGTACAACAAGTTTTGTGGTGCCTTTCAGCTGCCTACCGGGGTAGTGTAAAAACTACCAACAGAACTCGTTTCTGGCGCCTTCTCCGGTGGAGGTGTGCATGGGGTGTGTTTGGAACATTTTGTCACCAGCCGAGTCAAAAATTCAGCTCTTCCCCATCTCAGCCCAGAAAGCAGGTAGAAAAACTTTTGTGGTGCCTTTCAGCTGCCTACCGGGGTAGTGTAAAAACTACCAACAGAACTCGTTTCTGGCACCTTCCCCGGTGGAGTTGTGCATGGGGTGTGTTTGGAACATTTTGTTACCAGCCGAGTCCAAAATTCAGCTCTTCCCCATCTCAGCCCAGAAAGCAGGTAGAAAAACTTTTGTGGTGCCTTTCAGCTGCCTACCGGGGTAGTGTAAAAACTACCAACAGAACTCGTTTCTGGCACCTTCCCCGGTGGAGTTGTGCATGGGGTGTGTTTGGAACATTTTGTCAGCAGCCGAGTCCAAACTTCAGCTGTTCCCCATCTCAGCCCAGAAAGCAGGTACAACAAGTTTTGTGGTGCCTTTCAGCTGCCTACCGGGGTAGTGTAAAAACTACCAACAGAACTCGTTTCTGGCACCTTCCCCGGTGGAGGTGTGCATGGGGTGTGTTTGGAACATTTTGTCACCAGCCGAGTCCAAAATTCAGCTGTTCCCCATCTCAGCCCAGAAAGCAGGTACAACAAGTTTTGTGGTGCCTTTCAGCTGCCTACCGGGGTAGTGTAAAAACTACCAACAGAACTCGTTTCTGGCACCTTCCCCGGTGGAGTTGTGCATGGGGTGTGTTTGGAACATTTTGTCAGCAGCCGAGTCCAAAATTCAGCTATTCCCCATCTCAGCCCAGAAAGCAGGTAGAACAACTTTTGTGGTGCCTTTCAGCTGCCTACCAGGGTACTGTAAAAACTACCAACAGAACTCGTTTCTGGCACCTTCCCCGGTGGAGTTGTGCATGGGGTGTGTTTGGAACATTTTGTCACCAGCCGAGTCCAAAACTCAGCTGTTCCCCATCTCAGCCCAGAAAGCAGGTAGCAAAACTTTTGTGGTGCCTTTCAGCTGCCTACCGGGGTAGTGTAAAAACTACCAACAGAACTCGTTTCTGGCACCTTCCTCGGTGGAGTTGTGCATGGGGTGTGTTTGGAACATTTTGTCTACAGCCGAGTCCAAAATTCAGCCGTTCCCCATCTCAGCCCAGAAAGCAGGTACAACAAGTTTTGTGGTGCCTTTCAGCTGCCTACCGGGGTAGTGTAAAAACTACCAACAGAACTCGTTTCTGGCACCTTCCCCGGTGGAGTTGTGCATGGGGTGTGTTTGGAACATTTTGTCAGCAGCCGAGTCCAAAATTCAGCCGTTCCCCATCTCTGCCCAGAAAGCAGGTAGAACAAGTTTTGTGGTGCCTTTCAGCTGCCTACCGGGGTAGTGTAAAAACTACCAACAGAACTCGTTTCTGGCACCTTCCCCTATGGAGTTGTGCATGGGGTGTGTTTGGAACATTTTGTCAGCAGCCGAGTCCAAACATCAGCTGATCCCCATCTCAGCCCAGAAAGCAGGTAGAACAAGTTTTGTGGTGCCTTTCAGCTGCCTACCAGGGTAGTGTAAAAACTACCAACAGAACTCGTTTCTGGCACCTTTGCCGGTGGAGCTGTGCATGGGGTGTGTTTGGAACATTTTGTCAGCAGCCGAGTCCAAAATTCAGTTGTTCCCCATCTCAGCCCAGAAAGCAGGTACAACAAGTTTTGTGGTGCCTTTCAGCTGCCTACCGGGGTAGTGTAAAAACTACCAACAGAACTCGTTTCTGGCACCTTCCTCGGTGGAGTTGTGCATGGGGTGTGTTTGGAACATTTTTTCACCAGCCGAGTCCAAAATTCAGCTGTTCCCCATCTCAGCCCAGAAAGCAGGTAGAACAAGTTTTGTGGTGCCTTTCTCTTGCCTACCGGGGTACTGTAAAAACTACCAACAGAACTCGTTTCTGGCACCTTCCCCGGTGGAGTTGTGCATGGGGTGTGTTTGGAACATTTTGTCAGCAGCCGAGTCCAAAATTCAGCCGTTCCCCATCTCTGCCCAGAAAGCAGGTACAACAAGTTTTGTGGTGCCTTTCAGCTGCCTACCGGGGTAGTGTAAAAACTACCAACAGAACTCGTTTCTGGCACCTTCCCCTATGGAGTTGTGCATGGGGTGTGTTTGGAACATTTTGTCAGCAGCCGAGTCCAAAATTCAGCTATTCTCCATCTCAGCCCAGAAAGCAGGAAGAACAAGTTTTGTAGTGCCTTTCTCTTGCCTACCGGGGTAGTGTAAAAACTACCAACAGAACTCGTTTCTGGCACCTTCCCCGGTGGAGTTGTGCATGGGGTGTGTTTGGAACATTTTGTCACCAGCCGAGTCCAAAATTCAGCCGTTCCCCATCTCAGCCCAGAAAGCAGGTAGAACAAGTTTTGTGGTGCCTTTCAGCTGCCTACCGGGGTAGTGTAAAAACTACCAACAGAACTCGTTTCTGGCACCTTTGCCGGTGGAGCTGTGCATGGGGTGTGTTTGGAACATTTTGTCAGCAGCCGAGTCCAAAATTCAGCTGTTCCCCATCTCAGCCCAGAAAGCAGGTAGAACAAGTTTTGTGGTGCCTTTCAGCTGCCTACCGGGGTAGTGTAAAAACTACCAACAGAACTCGTTTCTGGCACCTTCCCCGGTGGAGTTGTGCATGGGGTATGTTTGGAATATTTTGTCACCAGCCGAGTCCAAAATTCAGCTGTTCCCCATCTAAGCCCAGAAAGCAGGTACAACAAGTTTTGTGGTGCCTTTCAGCTGCCTACCGGGGTACTGTAAAAACTACCAACAGAACTCGTTTCTGGCCCCTTCCCCGGTGGAGCTGTGCATGGGGTGTGTTTGGAACATTTTGTCAGCAGCCGAGTCCAAAACTCAGCTCTTCCCCATCTCAGCCCAGAAAGCAGGTAGAACAACTTTTGTGGTGCCTTTCAGCTGCCTACCGGGGTAGTGTAAAAACTACCAACAGAACTCGTTTCTGGCACCTTTGCCGGTGGAGCTGTGCATGGGGTGTGTTTGGAACATTTTGTTACCAGCCGAGTCCAAAATTCAGCTATTCCCCATCTCAGCCCAGAAAGCAGGTAGAACAACTTTTGGGGTGCCTTTCAGCTGCCTACCGGGGTAGTGTAAAAACTACCAACAGAACTCCTTTCTGGCACCTTCCCCGGTGGAGTTGTGCATGGGGTGTGTTTGGAACATTTTGTCACCAGCCGAGTCCAAAATTCAGCCGTTCCCCATCTCAGCCCAGAAAGCAGGTAGAACAAGTTTTGTGGTGCCTTTCAGCTGCCTACCCGGGTACTGTAAAAACTACCAACAGAACTCGTTTCTGGCACCTTCCCCGGTGGAGTTGTGCATGGGGTGTGTTTGGAACATTTTGTCAGCAGCCGAGTCCAAAACTCAGCTGTTCCCCATCTCAGCCCAGAAAGCAGGTAGCAAAACTTTTGTGGTGCCTTTCAGCTGCCTACCGGGGTAGTGTAAAAACTACCAACAGAACTCGTTTCTGGCACCTTCCTCGGTGGAGTTGTGCATGGGGTGTGTTTGGAACATTTTGTCAGCAGCCGAGTCCAAAATTCAGCCGTTCCCCATCTCTGCCCAGAAAGCAGGTACAACAAGTTTTGTGGTGCCTTTCAGCTGCCTACCGGGGTAGTGTAAAAACTACCAACAGAACTCGTTTCTGGCACCTTCCCCTATGGAGTTGTGCATGGGGTGTGTTTGGAACATTTTGTCACCAGCCGAGTCCAAAATTCAGCCGTTCCCCATCTCTGCCCAGAAAGCAGGTACAACAAGTTTTGTGGTGCCTTTCAGCTGCCTACCGGGGTACTGTAAAAACTACCAACAGAACTCGTTTCTGGCGCCTTCCCCGGTGGAGGTGTGCATGGGGTGTGTTTGGAACATTTTGTCACCAGCCGAGTCCAAAATTCAGCCGTTCCCCATCTCAGCCCAGAAAGCAGGTAGAACATGTTTTGTAATGCCTTTCAGCTGCCTACCGGGGTAGTGTAAAAACTACCAACAGAACTCGTTTCTGGCACCTTCCCCGGTGGAGTTGTGCATGGGGTGTGTTTGGAACATTTTGTTACCAGCCGAGTCCAAAATTCAGCCGTTCCCCATCTCAGCCCAGAAAGCAGGTAGAACAAGTTTTGTGGTGCCTTTCTCTTGCCTACCGGGGTAGTGTAAAAACTACCAACAGAACTCGTTTCTGGCACCTTCCCCGGTGGAGTTGTGCATGGGGTGTGTTTGGAACATTTTGTCACAAGCCGAGTCCAAACTTCAGCTGATCCCCATCTCAGCCCAGAAAGCAGGTACAACAAGTTTTGTGGTGCCTTTCAGCTGCCTACCGGGGTAGTGTAAAAACTACCAACAGAACTCGTTTCTGGCACCTTCCCCGGTGGAGGTGTGCATGGGGTGTGTTTGGAACATTTTTTCACCAGCCGAGTCCAAAATTCAGCTATTCCCCATCTCAGCCCAGAAAGCAGGTACAACAAGTTTTGTGGTGCCTTTCAGCTGCCTACCGGGGTAGTGTAAAAACTACCAACAGAACTCGTTTCTGGCACCTTCCCCGGTGGAGTTGTGCATGGGGTGTGTTTGGAACATTTTGTCAGCAGCCGAGTCCAAAATTCAGCCGTTCCCCATCTCAGCCCAGAAAGCAGGTACAACAAGTTTTGTGGTGCCTTTCAGCTGCCTACCAGGGTACTGTAAAAACTACCAACAGAACTCGTTTCTGGCACCTTCCCCGGTGGAGTTGTGCATGGGGTGTGTTTGGAACATTTTTTCACCAGCCGAGTCCAAAACTCAGCTGTTCCCCATCTCAGCCCAGAAAGCAGGTAGCAAAACTTTTGTGGTGCCTTTCAGCTGCCTACCGGGGTAGTGTAAAAACTACCAACAGAACTCGTTTCTGGCACCTTCCTTGGTGGAGTTGTGCATGGGGTGTGTTTGGAACATTTTGTCAGCAGCCGAGTCCAAAATTCAGCTGTTCCCCATCTCAGCCCAGAAAGCAGGTAGAACAAGTTTTGTGGTGCCTTTCAGCTGCCTACCGGGGTAGTGTAAAAACTACCAACAGAACTCGTTTCTGGCACCTTCCCCTATGGAGTTGTGCATGGGGTGTGTTTGGAACATTTTGTCAGCAGCCGAGTCCAAACATCAGCTGATCCCCATCTCAGCCCAGAAAGCAGGTACAACAAGTTTTGTGGTGCCTTTCAGCTGCCTACCGGGGTAGTGTAAAAACTACCAACAGAACTCGTTTCTGGCACCTTCCCCGGTGGAGGTGTGCATGGGGTGTGTTTGGAACATTTTGTCACCAGCCGAGTCCAAAATTCAGCCGTTCCCCATCTCAGCCCAGAAAGCAGGTAGAACAAATTTTGTGGTGCCTTTCAGCTGCCTACCGGGGTAGTGTAAAAACTACCAACAGAACTCGTTTCTGGCACCTTCCCCGGTGGAGTTGTGCATGGGGTGTGTTTGGAACATTTTGTCACCAGCCGAGTCCAAAATTCAGCCGTTCCCCATCTCTGCCCAGAAAGCAGGTACAACAAGTTTTGTGGTGCCTTTCAGCTGCCTACCGGGGTACTGTAAAAACTACCAACAGAACTCGTTTCTGGCCCCTTTCCCGGTGGAGTTGTGCATGGGGTGTGTTTGGAACATTTTGTCAGCAGCCGAGTCCAAAATTCAGCTATTCTCCATCTCAGCCCAGAAAGCAGGAAGAACAAGTTTTGTAGTGCCTTTCTCTTGCCTACCGGGGTAGTGTAAAAACTACCAACAGAACTCGTTTCTGGCACCTTTGCCGGTGGAGCTGTGCATGGGGTGTGTTTGGAACATTTTGTCACCAGCCGAGTCCAAAATTCAGCCGTTCCCCATCTCAGCCCAGAAAGCAGGTAGAACAAGTTTTGTGGTGCCTTTCAGCTGCCTACCGGGGTAGTGTAAAAACTACCAACAGAAC